>NW_024609881.1:81781844-81974864 GCF_016920785.2 Ixodes scapularis | reverse complement strand
AAAGGAGGCTATGGTCTCTGCTGTCATCAACCTCCTCGCTCTCAAACTCATCCCGCCTGGGGGTGCCTCCGCTTTCATGTGAAAGCGCACATGACGTCCATGGGCTTTACGTGTTCAAAAAGCGTTTCACTGCGAACGCTGGCTTGTCGAGCAATGGTTTAGCGAACGCCGTTTTAGGGAAACAGCGGTCTAGCGGACGAGTGAAACGACGGTTTAGCGAACGTCAGTAAAATAGCTGTTTAGCGAAATTACTATTCAGTGAAACGACGGTTTTGCAAACGCCGTGTCAGTGAAACGACGGTTTAGCGAACCCTGTTTCTGGAAACGACGGGTTAGCGAAACAACGGGTTAGCAAGCGCCGTTTCAGGGAAATGAAGATTTAGAGAATTTCAGTCGTTGCGTGTCACGATTTTGCCACCTAACGACAAAAAGAAAATACTCGGGGTAGCATGGACGGAAGCCCTAAGACGCATTACCAACTTACAAATGCGATTTCGTCTAGCCAATAATTATCCAAAATAATTCGTTTTGTAGTACAACATGGTAATGGGAAGTCAAGCTCTCGATTCATGAGCAGCTGAAAATATGTACGAGTATGCTTAATTTAGTTTTGTCATTTTGTCGGGTTTGATCGCAAGCATTACTCTATGCATCTTACTCCGTCCTAGTACTAAAGTAGCAATTAGTATCGTTTTGTCTGTGATATTGCTGGAGCAGTACTCACTTACCAGGTCCCACCTTACTACATGTCTCGAATATCGATGTTGAAAATGCCAAAGACAGTGAGAGTATTGGAGACAGAAAGACAGAAAAAGACAGAAAGAAGGATTGTTCAAACAAAACGAAAATAAAACGAGGTTTGCTCGATGCTATTTAAGCCAACCCTTAAAAAAATTAAAGACGTACAACACCCTGTAATGCCGAAGTAAAGCGCAGCTCTTGAGGAGGAGGAAGGGAGGGTATGCCCCTCCTCCTCATCCGTACCCTCTCCTCAACACCCATATAGAGAGCTACCGTGGAGCCAGGCTGGCGCTCGGTAACCCGGCGGCCAGGCGTTTCCGAGTCCGCGGTCGTCGGTCGCTGAAGCTTCTTCGCCTTCTCGGTCGCGTCTGGTGGCGCCTTCGGATTTTGTCGCCGCGGTTGCCGCCATAGAACAACACATCGCCAACAACACGTAGATGTTCTTTTGTCTTTTATGTTCGGCTTTTATTTATTTATTTACTTAGGTATTTATCTTTTTGCTAACGGGTGCTTGTGCGAATGAGCGGACCACTTTTACGTGAATACGTTAGGATTAGTACCCGCACGAGAGGGAAAAGCCGACGCCGGCCGTCTGCGAACAAAAATAGTGGAAAGGGAAGCGCGCCGCGCAGTTACCAAAAGGACAAAGGTGAGGGGAGGTGACGTCACGGGGCGGAAGCCAATGAGCGCGCGCGGGAAACCGGTGAACAGCGAAAGCAGCGTCAGGCAGCGGATGCCGCTGCTAAACGTGCGAGGCGGGCGAACAAGACAGAAGACCGGAAGCTCCGCCTAGATCGGCCGGCCGAAATGCGGCCCATGAAGCGGCAAGCCGACGCGGGTCTGCGTGCGACCGAGGCTGGGGCAAAGCGGGTTTGAAGAGCCCGCTTCGTCGGGAAAAGATTAAGGGAAGATGCATTGGTGGGTCCATAGGGAATGTGTGAGCAGGTCCCTTGGAAAGGACTACACAGGTCCCTCTTTTGGTAACGCTAACAATGACCCCGTAACGAAGCCAAAAACAGAAAAGTGAAGGGGTTAGTTTTGGCGTTTCCCAATGTAGGACGTGTGTGGCTTTCCCCAGGGGTCATGCTAACGCATTCCCTAAGGATCCACCAATGGAGCTTCCTGTAATTTTGTCAGCAGTCCCTTCGTCTTGTGTCTGCTTTCATTTTGCTTCCGACACCACAATTGTAGAATGCCCGAGCTCCTTTTTCGCCTTTCTCTGTCCATTTTGTTGGGCAAGAGCGCAGAAACGATTGCCGTCGCTGAGGAAGTCCCGCGTATTTCCTGCCATCTGGAGGCTTGTTTTCTTTTCTATTGCTATTTTTTCGACTGGAATTGAGTTCCTTAACATGTATCGTGTAGTAATGTTTGCGAAGTGTTTGCAGTTCATTTTTTTTTTCGTTGCTCTAACTCGTGGGCGACGCCTGTCGATATGCGCGAGCACTCGCCACGGAGCACATATGAAGTGAATGAAGTGTAGTTTCTGGAGCGTACTTGCTTTCCCGAGCAGCTCCCGGTAGGGAGCGAGGGGAAGGGAGTGAGCTCGGCATTTTTCCGTGCCCCTACCGGGGAATTTCAGCGGAAAGAGGGAGGAGGAGGAAACAAGTCCCCCCCCCCGCCCCGTCGGCGCTATGCGGGGTTCAACTTTCTGTGTCGTTTCGAAACCGAGTATGCCCGCGCAAAACGCAGAAGGTCGGCTAGTGCCTGGGCGCTAATAGCGTTGGCATATTTGCCACAGAAAGTGATCCCACAATCCGACTACCTCGCTAAAAAAAAAAAAAATGAATTAAAATATTTTAGGCAATTAAAATAGTCGTTCGAACTTAGCGAGTCGGTTAACTTCTTTGAGCGCGTTTGCCCTTTTTGCGCAGGTACACTGCGGGAAAGTGACAGAGGCGGAAAAGACCTTTTGTCGGAAGGGAGTGCATTCCTGTGTTGCCTATTCGAACTGTCACATTTTAAAGTCTGTATTTCTTGTTGTTGTTGTTTTTTGCGTGCACCACGGTTCTTAACTAATTAACCCGCAGCAGTATGTCGTCCTAAAAACTCTCGCTCCCCCAACTGGGGGCGAAGAAAAAAAAAAAATTAGCGGAGGACAGCTGACGAAGAACAGACGTGTGACATGACCATGCTTTTGCGTTGCGTTCAGCGCTTGATGTTTCGTACGTCTTTAGTCGCGAAGAGACAGCGAATAAAAGTGGCTCTGTACTTTCTTACTTTGATCATGCTTCTTTATTTTTATTTTTTATTTACTTCTTTGTTTCTTTTTTGTCCAGGGATGCGTCCGTTACACTACGCCGCATGGCAGGGCAAACCGGAGCCGGTGGAACTTTTGCTCGAGTATAACTCGTCAGTCAACGAAGGCGCCAACTCGGGCGACACGCCGCTCCACCTGGCGGCAAGACACGGTCACGTCCAAGTCGTAAGTACTCTCGTGTGTATTAAGGCCGCGTCCTGCTGCCTATTTATTTATTTATTTATTTGAAAATGCTGCGACCTTACATAGGGCCAATGGAGAAGCGGAAAGGAAACCATACAACAAGGCAAACAAGTGAAACATCAAGTACATTCAGTATAGTGTAAGAGGAACAGTAATCTACCAGAGGGTCCAAAGAAGGCAAAACTTCCAAATCCGCTCTTCACATTCATTACACTTTTGAAATACGACAAACAAAACCGTTCGAAAAACAACCCATTGAACTTTCAATATAAATATCTCAAGTTCAAGTAAACGAAATGCTGGACCAATTTTCGATAGTTCTAGGAAAGAAGGAATATTTCGAAACAATTAAGGGGACGTTTATACGGTGCAATATATTTGAAGGACGAAAACTTCGCGTACGTTACATCACCTGACCTGACGTCGCATGACGTCAGGTCGCGTGGCACCGTCACATTGCGTCACGCGACTGCGTCATGTGACCTCGGGTCAGGTGGCGTCAGTTTCCCCGCTAAATTTTGCGGGGCAATTTATGCCCGTGAAGTCAAGGTATCACGTGACAGCACGACTAGAAACTGTGACGTCCATTTTCCCCGAAAAACTTTAGCGAGGAAATTGCTGTCACGTGATACGACGACATCATGCGATCAGACTAACACGAGCAGAAAAGTCCCGTGGAGGGTGCCCACGTATAAAACTATCGTTTAAAAAAAAAAAAAAAAAAAAGGAAATGAAAGACGTTTACAAATCTCTGTATAATGCGAAATTAGAGCGCAGCTCTTGAAAAGGAGGAGGGGATGGTACGGAGTGGAAGGTATGCCCCTTCTCCTCCTCCATCCCCTCCTCCTCGAATTCAGTTTCTCCGCTAGATTTAGCGGGGAAAATGACGTCACATGACTTGGTGTCACGTCACCTATGAACAAATTCAGTTTCTCCGCTAGATTTAGCGGGAAAATTGACGTTACGTGACCTCGATTGGTGTTGAGGTCAAGTCAAGTTTCCCGCTAAATCTAGCGGAGAAACTGAATTTTCCCGCTAAACATAGCGGGGAAATTGAAATGGTGTTGAGGTCATGTGACGTAGTTTTCCCGCTAAATTTAGCGCGGTTACGCCGACCCCGACGCCGCGAAACACGGAAACAGACGCCTAAGAGCTGATCTCTTAAATGTTGCAATAGCGAGGTGAGCTTTGACGTGTCGGCGAACAGCGTCTGTTGTTTGCCGCTGTTGCGAGGTCGAACACCTGACTACTGTGGTTGCCTGGACTCGGATAAGCGGGGCTGTTCGAGCGCCGTTCCCCTGCGCAGGTGGAGAGGCTACTTCGATACCACGCCAACCCTCTCCTTCGCAACAAGGAGTACAGGACACCGCTGGACCTGGCGTGCGAATTCGGCCGACACAAGGTGAGCACCGTACACTATAGTACCGTATGGTATATAGCACGCTGTGAGTAACGCTCTCATGCCCACGCGTGCGCACTCGCGGCGTGGAGTGAGTTCGTTCCGGTCGGCACTCCTCCACGAGTGGCTGACACTTTCTGAGTTCGTTTCACCGTGTCGCGGCGTGCATGCACTCGCTGGACCGAGAGAATCGAGCGTGCGCCAGGATGCAATCCCGTCGTGCATCGCTCAGGCGAGACAGGCGAGGTGGGAGAGCAGACGACGGGGAATCGTCTGCTACTGTTTTGTTACAAACTGCCAATCGCACAAAAAAAAAAAAAAGTGTTTTTTTTTTTTTTTTTGTTAGAAATTGTTTTTGCAAGAGACGGGATCGAACGCGAGCTTGAATTGTGACTTTCTGCTCTTCCATGCGGAAAACAATCGACAACCCATCCTTTCGCAAGTTTTGAGTCGTTTGACGTACAGTCGCTGAAAATCTATCGACCAGTAAAATGGCTCGGGACAAACGTGTCGGCGGCTGCGAGATCTCTCTCACTGGTGTACGGGTGAAAAGTTATCGACCAAGATATGGCCGATTGTGGACTCACGAAGTGAACCTTTGTCCAGAAAGTTCGCCCAGCAGAACCTGAGATGCGTCCAATCAGCAGCCGAGAAAGCTAAACGTGCACGTGATTTTGACCAACGCTTGGGTAAAATCACCTTGTTTAACATTTAGCTACATCAGTTACTTCCCTCTTTTTTTTATTCGTTTCTTTTTTTGTTCGTTCGAGAAAGCCTTCGATTTCACCGCTCTCATTTTAAGTAAAAGCTGCTGTCAAGGATCCTAATCGAAGGTGCCGCGAAGCGTATCGCTGGAAATTCCAAGGGACTAGTTTGAAAACCGTATCCTTTCAATTGTTCACGCTTATCAAGCTTCTGCGCGAGTTGTATCAACGATGTTTTTCCAGCGTAAACATGTTAGGAGACTGGAAAGATTGCTCACTTTTTGTTATTTCTCACAGTTGCTTTGTAGTCACCTTGTGGCGGAAAACATACGTCGTCCGTAAAATATCTCCACGACAATCGAGTTCTTCAAGTCATCGTAAATAGAAACATTGCAGCGATCGCACTGGTTGGAGAGAACTTTATTTTTCGATTCTGTTTCTACTCTCCACTTAGAATTCTGTTTCGCGTTCCCGCCTGTCATGTGGAACAGCAGGGCGCTATTTTCGGTTTGAGGTCGGTACTCTTGCGATAACGTATAGACCGCGACATCATCAGTTTGCTCTCGGCAAGTTCGTTCGGGACCGGTTCTTCGTGCAACACTCCGTGAGTGCGATGCATTCTGGGAGATATCTCGCATGGTGCCAGTGCTTGGGAAATGAACTCGCTATAAGTGTGTGTTCACCGACTTGCGACTCTGGGGACTGTGGGCCTTAGAACCGCCTAAATATCTTCAAAAAAAAAAAAAAAAAAAAAACGCGCTGGTGACATTTTGTGCGGTCACGCTGGAAGTGCATGTCACTAGAGCGAAGGTTTTGTGGTTTTTGCGAGATCAAATATTACGTAGTAGCAGTTATGTGAGTTGATCGTCTATAGCATAACAAAAAAAAGAGATGTCTGTAAAAAAAAAAAAGAGTAAATATACGGGACGTTCAAGTGTTCCAAGGCTACCCGACAGGTGGCGCCAGTGAGTACTCTCGTCCAGAGCCGTATATGTATTATGCAGAGAGTTTGGCCATTCGTTGAAAAGTGTAGGAGACAAATGAGGAGGCGTCGATGGCCGAAAGCGGGCTGGGCGTGTTCCAGGGCGTTTTCACAAATTCGAATGTGGCCAACCAGAAGCCGGAAATAATACCCTGGCGGTGGTCGCGAGAAACAAACCTGGTAAGTGTGTCGGAGTAACTCTCGGTGACTGAAAATATGGTGCACGTGATGTTCCAATTATGGTCTTCCAAAATCATGGTGGAAGAGTGTGACTAGCGAAACAATCGACATAATCCGTACGCCAAGCGCCGAGGGCTGGGAATCCGCCGTCCGAGCAGTCACACTCTATCCGAGCAAAACAGAGTTGAGCGGCGCATTCGTTTCTTACATCTTTCTGCATGATCATGATCGAAACATCACGTGAACACTATTTTCAACCATAAAGGGTTGCTACACTTCGCTCCCACACGAGCTTATTAAAACCATATAGCAATTTTCTTTCTTTATTTTTTATTCTTTATTCAAATATTACCCCGCATTGCCCGGAGGCGTTTTGCAGGGGGGTTACAGTTTTGAAAAAAAAAATACATCTTCATTTGTAGAGCACACCTGGTCTTTAAACAGCCTATTCCACTTTGCAATGGTTTTAACAAAAAAATAATTTGCATACATGTTCGTCCTGGCGTGGTACTCTCGGATTTTGAAAGCATGGTCAGTCCGTTTAGAAACATAATGTGGGTGTTTCAAATATACTTCTCTGTTAATGCCAGTTTTATTATTATATATGAGAAATAAAAACTTCAGTCTCAACTTTTCTCGTCGAGAAGAAAGCAGTTCCCAATTCAATTCGCTTTTCATTTTAGTGCAGCTCTCCCTCCGCCCATAACGACCCAGTACAAACCTAGCAGCTCTATTTTGAATTCTTTCCAATTTGTCATTCAAGGTTACGTGCGGAGGGTCCCAGACGGCGCAGGCATATTCTAAAATCGGCCTAACACATGTTAAGTACGCGGTTTTCTTTAATTCGGGTTGTGAACATTTCAAATTCCGTTGAATAAAATTGAGCGCCCTGCCAGCTTTTAGAATGACATCACCAACGTGAGCATTCCAAAAACAGTCGGATGACAGTGTGACACCAAGGTACTTGTAGGTAGTTTCGTTATTTATTAGGGCGTTATCTATCTGATAAGCACTTTCAATTTTTTTCTTTCTCTGGGTAAAACTCAGGTGTACACACTTCTTTGGATTTAAGTTCATCTGCCACTTGGAACACCAAGTATTAATACAATCCAAGTCTCGTTGCAACGTAGCAGCATCTTGTTCGTCCTTAACTTCCCTATACACAACGCAGTCGTCAGCGAACAACCGTATGGAGGAGGAAATTCCCACGGAAATATCGTTTACATAAATCAGAAACAAAAGTGGTCCCAGGACCGAGCCTTGTGGGACTCCTGACGTTACGTTAACGTACTCCGAACTTTTTCCGTTCAAGACAACACATTGACGACGTTGAAATAAATAATTTTCGATCCAGCGGAACACATTTAAGTCTAAGTTTAACGACTCTAGTTTACTAAGAAGGAGCGGATGCGACACAGTGTCGAACGCCTTACGGAAGTCTAGAAAAACACAATCCGTTTGCCCTCCATCGTCAATATTGGACGCCAGTTCATGGTAAAATTCTACGAGCTGTGTCGTGCAAGATAGGCCTTTACGAAACCCGTGTTGTTGACTAATTAGTATGCTGTTGTTTGTTATATGTTTCATTATTCCTGTATATAAAACATGTTCAATAATTTTGCATGAGATGGCTGTTAGTGATATTGGCCTGTAGTTTGAAACCTCTTTTTTTGAACCACCTTTATGAATAGGGACAACATGGGCGATTTTCCAATCGTCTGGTAGGATACCAGTGGAGAGTGACTTTTCGTAGATTACATAAAGATACAACGAAATAGGTCCGGCACAGCGCTTTAGTATACGGGGAGAAATACCATCAGGGCTATTTGCCTTAGTTTCGTCAATGTTTCTTAAAAGCAACTCGATGCCCCTCACGCTTAGTTCAACTGGCTCCATTAACGGGATGGCACTTGCATGTGCTGGAGGACAGCTGCTATCTTTAGGTAGGAAGGTAGATTGAAAGTAATCATTCAAGCACGTAGCCTTTTCAGTATCGTCTAAGAGGACATGATGGTTGTGCACAATTTCGTTTATTCCTAAGACTTCGGATCCACAGCCTTTTATAAACTTCCAAAAAAGTTTAGGGCTAGTTTTCATCCTGTCGTTAAGTTTTTTAAAGTATCCTTCTTTCGAAATTTTTATGGATAATTTATACTCCTGCGCTAATTCAGACAACTTCTTCAAGTGATTGTTACTTCTACTTTTCTTATACTTGGGAAATGCTCTCCTTCTTTTTTTAATTATCCTTAGGATACGTGAAGTCACCCAGGGTTTTTTCTTTTTTTTCAGTCTAGTAGAATCTATGCTTGGAACATAACGGTTCATAAGTTCAAGCAGCTTGTTCTTAAATACACACCATAATTTATGGACGCCGTAATCCTCAGCTAGGCATTCAAAGACCGGCAAGTGGTCAAGCAGCTGCTGATAAATACTAGTATAGTCGCCTTTCTCGAAGAAAAAAACTTTCCTTGTTGCGCATGTCGTCGGTCGAATGATTCCTGATTTGACGCTTGCAATGACGGCGTTATGATCACTTATTCCTGGTATAATGGTGACGGAATCTATAAGGTTGGGTGAACTGCAAAACAAAAGATCTAATATGTTATTATTATAAGTTGGATCCTTTACATATTGTAACAGTCCATAAGTATCTACGATGTTCTTCATTTCTAGATTAATCCGACTACTAACTTTGCATGAACAAGTGCCATCATTCCATTTCAATTCTGGCAGGTTAAAGTCACCTGAAAGTAAAATAGGGTGCCGAGATGCCTCCGAAACGATTTCAAACAACGACTGTAACGTCTTTAAATCTGAATTCGGTGGCCGATAAAACGTTCCGACGGCGTACGACGAATTGTCAGATAAAATAACTGAGCACCAAATTGACTCGACATCGTCATGATCAATATCTAGCCTGGATGATTTTAGAGAGGAATGAACCTTGCACCAAAACAGTTTCTCGCTCCACCACTAGGGTTGGCCAAGGGAGCATGTCGAGCCCACTTTCTGCGTCTGGCGCACGCCCTGGCTCTGCCCGCGCCTCCCATTGACCAAACTCTCTGTATACACGGCTCTGCTCTCGTCCAGAGCCGTATATTAGGAGAGTTTGGCCAATGGGCGCAGCAAAGGCCGCCGCCAGCGCCGAATACTCCCCCCGCGGTTAGAGCGTAAACCAGGCACGTTGCCAGAGGGGAATCCATGGAGCCCGCTTCCCCCCCCCCCCCCCCTTTCCCCGAAATCCTCCATTTTGCTGGGGCCTCCTCTCCCCCCCTCCCCCTCATACAGCATTTTGTCATGGGCGGGCCCCGCCCCCCCCCCCTTCCCCCCCCCCTTCCCCCCCCCCCCCCCCCCCCAAACCAAATCCTGGCTACGTGCCTGGCGTAGACTAAAGGTGCGGAACTTAGTCGACCAATCAGCAGACCGCGACCTCATAATATTGGAAACGACATTTAAAGCGTGAACCACCCTTTACGCACCGACGTCCTTTTACGCACCGTTAGCAAAAAATCCTGCGCGCATGCCCAGAAACCAGGGTAGCCCAATGCGAATATATCTGCGTTGAGTTGAGTCGGCGTACACAATGGTGCGACATACGTGCATTTTTCTTCAAGAGGTACGAACTTTAACTGTGCGAGATGTAAACCGCGTCGACATTTAGGACATAGCAGGAACGCCAGGAGCACCCACCGCGACGGCCTTTTTCTCTCCCGCTTATATCGTTATCACAATACGCACGTACGCAGTCTATATATATCAGTTACGCCGCTCCGACCGGACAAAGGACTTATACTTATATAAAAGTGCGACTTACATACCAACCTCGTAAAAATGGACGTTATATATATATATATAAAAAAATAAAACAAACGAGACCAACAAAAAAAAAAGGGGGGGGGGGTAGTGAAAGGATGTTTACGTCACATCGTGTTTGCGATTCATTTTCGTCTCAACTCGCTTTATTTTGGCCAATGGGAATTCCCTTATATTGGGTGTTATCAATAGCGTGGCTTCCTTTAAGGTAATTGGGAAAAATCGGCGCCTTCCCGTAGTGATCTGTAACGTTCGCGAATGTTTTTAAAATGTCCATTTTGCCTCCGTGGAATTTTAAGGCGTAGCACAAAACATTATGGTACGACACGTCCGGATTAGTAATTCCCCTTAGATAAATTAACGACGATGAACCATCTTGGAATGCGTTTTGTTATACCAAAGGCACGTTCTTGCGTATACCACAGCGGAACCTCGGCGCAGTTATAATCACTGACAATGTGACAGCGAGGAGCTTCAGGCGTCCTGCCTCATGCGCGAGCTTTCCGCCTTCGACAGTGCTTCCGCGTGCAGCCGAAGCACGACCGAAGGCTCAGAGCGCGTGCTGTAGGTCGTGCGTTCCAAACACACACACTGACTTTCTCGTTCCTTCACTGAATAGAATCGCGATCTTGAAAATTTGGTCGCGACCTCTATGTTCAAATTCCTATTATGATGCATGAAATGCACCACACGGAATTGGTGGGGCAATCGGTGTGTCACGTGACGTGTATTTTCCCGCTAAATTTAGCGGGGAAGCGAAATTAGTATCTGACCACGAGACGAGAATATTCCCGCTAAATTTAGTGGACATCTGAATTGGTGGATGGGTCAGTGACGTGAATTTTCCCGCTACATTTAGCGGGGAAACTGAGCTGACGTATAGGTCACGTGACGTCAATTTCCTTAGGGTGAATTGGTCACGTGACGTCAGGTGACATCACGTGACGCTATTTCCCCACTAAATTTAGCGGAAAATGCGCGGACGAATGGACAGACAAAATTGGGGGGGGGGGGGGGGGTAGCTTAAAAAGCATTTCATGCTTTAACAGCCCTGATCTATATAGCGCTATTTCTTTATAGCGCTATGTAGCGCTATTAATATATAATAAACGAGTAATACTATATACAGCACTGACCCAGGTGGCGCTCTATCAGTGGTGCATCTGAGCTAAGTTTCGTTGGAGTCAGCATTGCATGGGTGCTTTTCCTATATTGATTTAGCGCTGCTAGGTACAGAGGTCACAAACAAAAAAATTTACAGTTTTTTTTTTTTTCACCGCAAAAAATATGCTAGGCATCGCCGAACGCTCATTCTCCGCCCAAAGGTAGCGCTAGAGGTCACAGCCAGATGCCAAAGTTTCAGCCCGATCCGATATCCTTATTCAAAAGTTATATAAGTGATTTTCTAAAAATTTTAATGGGAAAATGGAGCCCATTTGTGTCCGTTTTCGGTTTCTGGTGCCATAGAGCCCCATGTATTCGAAAACTCCGTCGGCCACCATTTTCCCATTGAAATTTTCAGAAAATCACTTAAAACTTTTGATTAAGTTATCGGATCTGGCTGAAACTTCGGCGTCGGGTTGTGACCTCTAGCTCTACCTTTGGGCGGAAAATGAGCGTTCGGCAGTGCCTAGCTTATTTTTGCATAAAAAAAAAAAAACTTTTTTTTTTCTTGTGACATTTTGTATGTGTGAATTGGCCTAAAGTGTCCCATGTGAGTTGTCCTCGAATGAAGTGTCTGAAGCGCGGTGGCAGCCGCATTTTCGCGCTTCCTGCGGTGCACCCGTGCATTACACCCATACTTCGGGGTGTAATGTGTACACCAGCGAGAGAGGGTGCATAGCTATTTCATTGGGGTTGTGTACTAATAATATCTGACACGCGCGGGGGAGTGCGTACACTACACCGTTTTTTCTGAGGGCGCGATCTGCTGCGGCGCAGGCTGTGGAGTTGCTCCTGAGCACCCCCAGGTGTCGCCAGCTGCTCGGGGAGAGCAGACAAGACCAGTTAGACAACGAACGAACCACCTGCCTCCATCTGGCGGCCAGGAACGGACACACCGACATCATCAGGTGAGGAAGAGCAGTAGACAGTCGGGCATAGGAAGTTTTTTCAGTAGGTCCTTCCGATGACTCCGATAACGATACCCGATACTCCGCCCCCGCCTTTGTGCGTGCATCGTATCGTTATCGAGGGTATTGGAGGTATCGGAACGACCTATTAAAACTCTTTTTTATTGGGTATGGCGTGTTTCGGTTCGGAAGCGTCAAAATAGGGAGTTTTTGTAGACCGTGTTTCCCCCTCCGCTAAGCCCTGCGCAATGAAGAAGCCGCCACTGCGCCTGCGCGCCGATAGCCTTGACTGTAGAGTTCCGCGTATCGTAGCGGGTTGCGGAGGGCGTTGCGGGACGGCGAAAACCATCTACGAAAACTCCCTATTACGCACGCATTGTGGTGTCATGGGGTATTGGGAGTTTTTCTAGATCGTTTCCGCCGTCCCACACCGCTCTCCGCAGCTCGCTACGACACCGGGAACTCTACAGTCAAGGCCATGGGCGCGCAGGCGCAGTAGCGGCTTCCTCGTTGCGATGGGCTTAGCGGAGGCGGAAACGCGGTCTACGAAAACTCCGTAATTGTTATGGGAGCTAGCGGAACTATGTACTGAAGACTAAAGGCTGGTTCACACTGTTGAAATCGACTTCGACGGAGTCCGACACAACGGGGTTTTAAGTTGCTTACGACCGCCATTGGTTCTGCGCGGCGCGGTCGTAAGCCGTCAGAAGAGACTTAAAACCCGGTTTTGTCTGCCTCGGTTGTAGTAGGTTGCAACAGTGTGAACCAGAGTCTTGAAAACGTTTCGCCGAGCAGCTGCCTCCGTCCCTTCAATAACAAGAGACATTAGGGAATTGTAGTAGACCGTTTTTCTCCTCCGCTACGGTATCCTTGAAGAAAACGCCGCAGCTGGGCCTGCGCGCCGCCAGCCTTCTCTGCACAGATCAAGGTCTTGTGGCGGATTACGGAGCGCTATCCGGGCGCTTAGCGGGCTGCGGAAACGGTCTACTATACAATTCCCCAGTATTGTTTGGATACGTAAACTCGATCTCTAATGTCTCGCAGGAGGAACTAACAGGCGTTAGCTTTTTACGCCAAAATTACTGCACTAATTGAGTCCCTACTGTCTCTGAAAGAAATGCAAAACTTCGTATGATTCTGTTTCCTTTTCTGGTCCTCGCTTGTCATTAAAGAATAGTAACCGATAATAACCGATTTTGGGGTGTTTAAAGTAAACGCCGATTCCTCCCGCCTGGTTTGATACAGAAATCAACACTCGTATGCAGGACTGGAACCCCTCACTCTATAGTGTAACTTTGTTTTCTTTTTCTTTCTTTCCTTTTTTTTTTTAACGCGAGTTTTCGAGTGTATTTTTATTTCATATATCGGGAACGCAGGCGTTGAAATTCTAGAATAACGAGTAGAATTCTAAAAAAAAAAAGAAAAAAATCCACGTGGTCGGTGTGCTTCGTCGTGCGAGGACGTGCGGTTGTCGCCGCAGGTGCCTCCTGGCGGCCGGTGTGGACATCAATCGGTCGACGCTGCGGGGCACTGCGCTCCACGAGGCCGCTATGCACGGCAAGCTGGAGGTGGTCCGACTTCTCATTCAGGTCAGCCTCGCTACACTTACTACATTTTACTTTTTTTTTCGGCCAAGAAAATCTAGTTGGACTGCTTAAAACCGCAGAGGAAAAAAGTCGAATACAACAAATGCACGCGTTGCTTGAGGAATCCACACAGGTTTATTCATTATCTTCTTCTTCTCACCAGTATAATTATTAGCAGCAGGGGCAGTAATAGTAGCAGTATAGTAGCATTAGTAATGGTAGTTGTAGCTCTTTAATAATGGCAGCAGTAGTCGCCTCAGTAATGATGATAGTGTTGGGAAAAAATAGATTTGTGTATTAGATATGCATACCAAGACTTTTGCGTATCATATTAGGTGATTAAATGTAAGTTATTATACCATATTTTATGTAGAAGTACAGTAGTGTAGTGCATACCAGCATCAGCTGTAAAAGCAAAGGCCTGTTCGCACACATCAGTTTTTTCGAGACCTTGTGCCCTAAAACATCTAAAAAAATATCCAAGGACGAAACAGAGTAGTAGATACTTTATTGAAAAGATAAGGTAACTATGTCGTTGCCCCTTGGTTGAGAACTCACTGGCAAGCTGGCGCCATCTATACGAAGGTACCCTGGCACTTTATTTTGCTAGAAACTAAGGTTTTGAGGTATTTGCGAGATCGGATGTATACGTCCTGTTTATGAGCATTAATGGTTTGTAACAGTGACAAAAAGTTTTTTTTTCGAGCCAAAATAGAGAAATAGTATAATCCTCGAAAGAAAAAAAGGAAATATGCTGATGCTCAAAGTCTTCCACTATCTACCGATAGATGGTGCCAGCGTTTTTTCGCATTAAAATATATCTTAAGAGATTTTAAGGCGCACGATCCTAAGAAGTCTCAAGTATGTGAACAGTAGTTACGGTTTGGTTCATATTAAGAAAATAGAGTTTTAGGGAACCGTTTTTACGCACCCGATATGGTACGATGGGCCCTCCGGTACGAAATGCGTATAGGCGAGTCTTCTCTGGTAGCGCATGAGCAAAAAATGGTTCCCTAAAACCCCCCGACAGCAAGGCATGCCTCTCCCTCAAAGCTCTCTTCACACAGTGGTTGACGGTTTTGCCTTCCGTTCGCCTTCTCTCCAGCGTTTGCTCTGCTAAAGTAGAAAGAGTGGAGGGCTTCTTAAGGAGACGCTTGTCCCGCTATTCCTAACCTGCAACAACCTATAGTAGAATTATTATGCTACTATACGTACTGCTACTCGGCAACTTTAAACTAGATATGATACGTGTTTTGCATTACTAAGTTCTTATCTTTTTTTTTTTTTTTTAACTCGCGTTACCATTTGAGGTTTGGTGTTATCCAACTTCGATGAGAGTCGGACGCTTGCACACCTATGTAGACGAGTGAATGTCTTATACTGCGCAAGGTGAGCCAACTATCGATGTGCGCTTTTCAGTTACTGCAGTGCAACTGATTACCCCTTCATCAAATGGTCGCCGATTTCAAGTATTTAAGCGACATTACTTATTTGTTCCACTTTTAGAAATGAATGTCGCTTTGAGCTTGAAGTGAATGCTGGATTGACCCAGTGCGGATCTTAGGCTATTTGTAATTACAACGACACGATCAGGATGTGGCATTATAGAAGTGTCGTGAAAAGTGTTTAGTCTGTAAATAAACGTGTTATCTTCTTGAAGACTAGTAGCATTATACAAGCATTAGGTCAGTGGCTCTACGCAATAATGATCTGCTGCCGTTAGTAAAATCACAGTGATTCGATATCAAACATATATTTGTCTTCGTGATGGAAAAGGGTATGAAAATGAATAAATTGGAAATGCATTTTTTTTTTCTTTTTTAGAGCGCGCACAGCGCTTGGTGAGGTTTAAGTGTCAATTAAAGGCTGCTCCCACTGTTACAATATTTAAACATTCGCGGTGATAGAACACGTGTATAGAACCTCGGCCCAGACAGGTCTATGTTTCGGCAGTATACCTTTTTTTTTTTTTTTTCTCAAAATCTTGTCAATTCAGGCAGCCCACCAGAGAAATGCCTAAGTTCAAAGCGTTAGTTCGGGCCGAAGTGGCTTTCGTTGGTGAGTCAAATAAACGTCAAGTGCTGTTTTTCCACTGGTTCGCCACATAGTCGCCAAATTGACAGACATGAAACAAAGACGCCACGGGGATACCGAACGGACAGTCAAGCCTATTTCTGGCATTTGCACGGGTATTTCTGCGCAAAGGTGCCATTTAACAACCGAAGAACCGGCCAACCAAGCCTACAACAAGCCTAAAGGCCCGTCGCGCCATAACTTTCATCGCAAAAACGACCATTGCGGAAAAAAAAAAGAAAAAAAAAAAGAAAAATACGACGCTATTTGAGCAGTCGCTACCTGACCCGACTTTTTGCGATGCGATCTATTCGCGGAGCGGCTGAGCCAATCAGCGGCGTCCGGAGCTGGAGTTGTCGAGGAGCGACTCGCCAACCAAGGCGTTGGACTCGCTCATCGCGCACGCCAGTGTGACCAGCTAATTTTTTTTTTTGCGATGCGACTAGATCGCATCATGCAGCGATGGAAGTGCTGCGCCATTTGCGCTAAAACGCGCCATGAACAAAAGTCTGCTACATCTTGCGCCAGAATGACATTTTCGCTCAGAATTGCGCCACACCTGCGCCAAGATGGGCTTAAAGCAAAATATAAAGATATTTTATTATTGGTCGACCCTAATATTCAGAGTAGAAGGAAAGAAAAGTGGTACAAATATCTGTTTCAAGGCGTCTCTGCTCACCATGTACTTTATTTCATCTTAGGCCAGAGCACAGTCGAAGGCTCGAACGGATAGAACCTCGATCAAGCACATCCCCTTGTGCGGCGTCCTGTCACTGTCGATATATTTACAGGATAAATAAACTACTAAATGTGAAATGGGGAGGTAAGGGATGCTCTATTCCAACTAAAGGGTTGCGCTATGCTTTATTTTTCGGCCATTTTTTAGTACCCCCATTCTAAACAGAACCTATAGACGCTTTACAGCAGCTGTGCATGGGCGCCGCCATAACTGACCTGCAGTTTTTGTTCCCTCTTATTCCGTTCGCTTCACTTCGTCATTACCACAGCAGGACAGGTTATTGCCATTTTAGATGCTACTGTGTTCTTGCGCCCAGCATAGGCCCTTGTGAAGACCCGTCAACGCCCGCTTCAGTGGCTCGGCATCTCGGTAAGACAAGAGAAGGGCGGCTATGGCGGCTCAATCTGGCGCGTGTGTAAAGCGTCTATACCCTAACTGACCAGAGCCTCGTTTCTAAAAAGAAGGCTCTGTGTTTCTTTTTCGTCCTGTCTACTTTTATCACCAAAAGCAATAAGTAATACGCTCCAGTATCAAAGAGGAACCGTCAATCATTATCATAGATAAACTTGTGTAGATATGCAATCACTTTTTCATTTTCAAGTGACGTGCTAACAGATGTGGGCATCTGCCAGGCACGTAGCTGCAGGATTTTGTTTCGGGGGGGCTCATCCATGACAAAATGCTGTATGAGGAGGAGGGGGGAGAGGAGATCCCAGCAAAATGGAAAATTTCGGGGGGGGGGGGGGGGGCGGGCCCCCCCGCTTCCCCCCCCCCCCCCCCGAAATCTTCCGTTTTGCTGGGACCTCCCCCCCCCCCCCTCCCCCCCTGGCTACGTGCCTGGCACCTGCTCCAGAAGCGTCAGCGGCTGCTCCAGACGAATATTTACCCTGCCGCAGAACCTGTTACAGAAGGTCAAATGTCGCTTCCATCACTGCGCGGCATCGCAATAAAATTAGATGGTCACACTGGCGTGCGCGATGAGCGAGTCGGTTCTCAAAAACTCTCGCTCCGAACGGCGCTGATTGGCAGCCGCTCCATGACGATAGACCGCATCGGAGAAAGTCGGGTCAGCTAGCGACTGCTCAAATCGCGGCGCTTCTTTTCCGCGATAGTCGCTTTTACGATGAAAGTTATCGCGCGGCTAGATCAGATTCTGGCCCAAAGACGCCCGGTGCGAACTGCAAGCCGAACCAGTCAAACCCAATTCTGGAATTTTCGCGGGTTATGGTTATGGATATGGATGAATATGGTGGCTTAACCTTTTGTATAACCTCTTAGGCTTAACCTTTTAATCACAGTTCTAACAAACCTGGATCTAGCCAAAAAAAAAAAAAAAATTGATTGTTATTGCTTCCCACTCTTCTCACAGTTTTCCCCCACCAGTCCTCCAATCTTCGCTTTGTGATCTCAGCCACTGTGAGGACGCCGCCATCCTCCTGCTGGCCGCGCTAGCCACCATGGTCTCGACTTCCCACTTCATCGATGCACGTCGTCTGCGTCGTCTGCTCCTATCCTGTCGATGGTGTCGGTTCCAACCTCTTCAGCCCCAGTGCAACCGCGTAGTCCACCAGATCTGGTGGCATTGGCGGCCTCAGCTCTCGCCACTCCATTATGACATGTTCGGCTGTCTTCTCCTGCTGGCCGCATAGCTGGCATGTACCGTCCATCCCCGGTGTGTACTTGGACCTCAGGTGGCGTGTCCTCAGCACTCTACTTCGTGCCTCGCACAGCAGCCCACTGCCCCTCGAGTTGTCGACGAATTCCTCGCGCACAATGCTCTTCTTCTCCGCACCGTAGACGGCGAGGGACGGCCGCGCGCCGACCGCGGCGACCCATCTGGTCGTTACTGTCTCCTTCACACGTTCCCGGACCTGTTTCGCCGTCCCCGGGGATTCAACCTCATACAGCAGCACCCGTGGTACGTCATATCGCTCCGTGAGCTTGATCACTTTCTTTACCCAGCGGGTGTTGATGCTTCGAAGGTGGATGTACTTGAACACCTGGTGAGCCCATCGTTGTTCTGGCGAAGTGCATAGACGCCGCTCGAAAATAAGTTTGCTGCTGGCCTCACGAGCTTCAAAGCAGGACCAGCCCAAGTCGCCCTCGACGTACTCACTGGTGGTGTTTCGGTATGTTCCCAGCGCCAGGCGACCCACCTCTCGCTGCCTCACTTCCAGATGTTCTCGTGTACGTGCCGACAGGCACAGTATGGCATTGGCGAAGGTCAGGCCCGGCACCGCCACCATTTTCCAGAGTGCCCGCACCGTCTCGTACCGGCTAAAACTCCACATTCCCCTGCATCCCCCTTGCGTTTGTTTGCCGTGCATGGTCCGCAGCTCGGCTTCATGTTGTTCAAGGTACTTTTGTCCCGACTGCAGCGTCACTCCCAGGTACTTATATTCGGTCCTCCACTCTATCTCCTGGCCCTGAATGTTCACCCTCTGCGACAGCGTAAAGGCATCCTCTGTTGCCTGGGTGTCCCGTTGCTCCACCCCTGCCCCAAGGACTCCAGACTTGCTGGGGTTGAACGTTAGCTGCAGGGTGGTTTCCTCTTCTCCACAGGTGTCCAGTAATTTCTGAAGCTCCTCCAAGGACCCCGCCATAAGCACCACGTCATCCGCATAGATCAAGGCAGGGATCCTCTGATCTACTTGCCTCCCCTCTTCACCATAGCACATTTTGAAACCTAACCGACTGTCCTCCAGTGCTTTCTCCAGCCTTGCAATGTACAACATGAACAGAGGTGGTGAAAGCGGGCACCCCTGTCTCAGTCCCTTTGTGGCCTTTATGGGCTCGGTGAATTCCGCCCCCCACTGAACCATGCAAGGCCCGAAGTTGCCAGATGACAACCCAACAAAACCGGACAGTGAAGCCTAATTTTTGCACATGTTTGCCATTTTAGGGCTGCAGACTTTGGCCAAAATAATATCAAGTTTGCCAGGCAGGTTTTGTGCGGTGAGGCGCGATGAGAACAATGGGCCCACGGCCAACGATCAACATCGGTCGCGTTCGTCTATCTAACTAAATCATCTCTGATCATATAAACAAAGAAGTAGCTGACGTTATTGCCGACGACGAAAGAGTGTACAAAGTTTCTCTATCCTATATATCTACATGCACCCATTGTTATCCCGCACGCCGTGACGACGCCGACGAAACGATCCGAGCTTTGGTGTGTTTTGGTTTCTGCGGCTACTTCCTAGACTGTTAGCAGTTTAGTTCTCGCTTATATCGCTCAGCACCTACGCGAGAAAAGTAAAATTGAGGCACGCCCCCCTCCCCGTCTTGCGTGCGCTCCCTTTTTTGCTTGTTCGTTTGTTTGATGTAACTCGCGCGGGATGTTGAAGGAAGCGCGTACAACAGCGAAGGTTTCAGGCGTGGAATAAAAAGTGTGGAAGAGAGAGAGGGGGAGAAACAAGAAAAGGAAACGACGTGGTTGCTCTCGAGGCGGAAGTTGACGGAAATTAGCGCTCCCACGAATCTCCGCCCCGACTCTTGCGGGACGCAGAAACGCTATCATTAAACGGGGATCTGCCCAAGTCTTGCTTAGGGGCTGTTGATCCCCCCGTGCTCTGCCTGCAACACCTTTTCCGAGAGTTGGTTTCTCTTTCAGAAGTTTTTTCTTTATACAATGTTTTTTTTTGTGTGTGTGTGTTTTTGGTGGGGGTGGCGCTCTTGGTGAAATCCAAATGCGAGAGATAACATTTCAAGAGTTGGTATTACGACGCGCCAAGGGCGCAGCAGGCGCCCGGCTGGCGGTGCCAAAAACGCGGGCGATAAGGATATCATCCGCGGTTTTCGAATCGCCAGCTGAGCAAGTTCCTAATTGGAACCATATTTTTATTTTCACGAATTGCAAAGTTGATTAGTAAATCTTTGTCAATTTCTCACGTCGGCCGTGGCTGGCAGCTTGTTCCCGAAATGAGATTCTTCTTCCCTACCACCCCGTTAGTGAGAAGTGTTGACGGCGGGTTTTCCTTTCGCCGGCTCGACAGTGTACGGACAACTTACTTCACATAGATATAGTTCCACAGAGCCATTTGAATAATCGACTTGTGCGTGCTGCCATCTTTGTTCACTGGACCGAGGGGCGCGTTCTGAGTGTGCGCAGTGTAGCTTTCTGCAACTTACAGGGAGTTCCCGAGAAAAGAGAACCTTGTTTTTCGGCCAGGGTAAATAAACTATCCATCGCAGAAAGCTCCAACTCCGCGAGAATCTGATGCTAGTGGTTGGGATAGATTGCGAAAGTTTGAGAACATCGTGCGTTACCTGGATGAAAAGATAATTGAGAAAAACGAAATTTCTCTATACGAGCCGACACCCACCTAAGCCTAATATCGTCTAAACAAGAAATGGCACATAGTGGACGCTTGTAGCATTTATTTCAATAAAAAAAAAAAAAGCTTGATGCCAAGAAACAAGGCAATATCCTCTTTCTTGCTCACAAGTGTATAATATCACGCGTGCGGATTTCAATTTTTTTTATTTCTTTCTGTGTGCCTCGGCAGAGCGGCGTCGACGTGAACAAGCTCAACTCTTCGGAGCAGACGGCCCTGGATTTGGTTCGTTCGTTCTCGAGTTCAAAGGCTGCGAGGGACCTGAAAGTTCTGCTGAAAGGTATATATGTATATGCCGGCTCTCTCGCGTCTTCTCGGCACTCTGTGGTCTCTGTACACTCCGGTCACGTTTGCAAGAGACACGGTGGTTTGCTGCAGACAGGAGGACACAATTGTCCGCAGATACGCCACCTCTTTTGTATGACCAGTGTGGCGGGGCCGTCATCTAGCTGGGCACGTAAAATAACGCAATATATATATATATATATATATATTTTTTTTTTTACAGCGAAGTTTGTAAGGGCTGGTTTCCCCAGGATCGTGTCCGGGACCAAAAAAATGTCGACACCCGTGGTCGGCACATGCCACTGTGGTTGCCGCCGTCGCTCATAGATGGCGGTAGCTGTCCAGAGTGTTGTGTTTCCCGGTTGTCTTAGAGTCACTAAATAAGCTACGCTTTCAGAGTACCGCATTCCTTTTCTTTGGCACTTTGCCGACAATGCAGTCGCTCTATTCAACAATATTCTGGTTTGCTGCAGCATCATTGGGCAATGGCAGTCACGTGACTCGCTATCATCATCATCGCGTTTTTTCAATGGCACCATCTTGTGTCCAGCTATCCGCTGCCTGCTGCTGTTTTACTGTTTACTGCGCGCGCACGCTGAAGTCTGTCGCTCAGCACACACTTTTTCCTTCTTATGTCGAGATACGAACAACACGACCTTGATTCGCTGCCACAGCTGCGGCTACGGCAGCTGGCGCAGGCGACGGCTACAGCTCGGCTTGGCTCAGCTACAGGCGCTCTTCCATCTGCGCATGGACCCAAGATGGCGGCACCTGACGCGCTTCAGATGCGTAGTTTGAGAGTTTCGGTACTCTGAAAGCGTAGCTTTATTTAGTGACTCTAGGTTGTCTGCTTGCCGCCATCGCTGATAGATCGCGGCAACCTCTCCAACTCTCCAACCTTGGCAACCAGACAACTGGTTGCTGCCGTTGCTCATAGATGGCGGCAACATTTCTTCGGAGGAAGAAGAGCGGCAACGGAACGAGCGGCGATGTGCGCGGCAGCGCGAATGGTTCCGCAACCGCCGCGAGGCCGCTATCGCCTCAAGTTCCACTGCGTCAAGCGGTTCAGATTCCCTTGCGAAAGAAGAGCAGATCGCTCGCTTGGAAAGCCAACGCCGAGAACAGAAGCTACAGCTCCGCTGCTCTTCCTTCTTCACAAAAAAAAAAAAAAACTTTTTTTTTTTTAAGCGACGGCGATGGTTGTATATTGCGGTGCGAGAACAAGCGTTCGCATATATATGGGTATTTTCATCTCAAATCGGGCAGGCTAAAAGGGTATAATTTTTAATTTTCACAAAAAAAAATGTTTTGGGGGTATTTCTCAAATGAAGAAGGGCGCAAACCGCATGTTCTCTCGATTTTTTTGTTCTCGAGTTACAAGCCGTAGAAGCCGCAGTGGCAGAAACTAGTGTTTTTGCCTGCCGTCGCAGGTCGCGTGTTTGACACCCTCTGCTGGCGCTATTGTTTTCTCTACACCCTTTTAACTTTTCCCCCTCATTTAATAGGTGTTATAAAGATATCTTGATGTATTCAAATATTTTTAGGAATTTTATTGTTTTCTAAAACATATGTCAAACTCGTCACTCCGGTCGCTTTTCGGTCAAATTTGACAGGCCATTACTTTGTCTGTACTTAAGTAAATTTTCTTTCTTAGGCTCTACAGAAAGCCCAAAACAAGCCCATTATAGACATAATAAAATGATTATGATCTGACGACTAGCCGCTCCGCTACCTTCACGTAAACGTTGTAAGAAATAACAAATGTTGAAAGTTTCAGGTTGATTTTCTAAAAAAAACTCCATTTTTGTAAATTTTTATTCTTTTAGACATATTAGTCGAATACAAGGTAAAAGAGTCTAGAAATGTAATATTTTGGTTGTATGTCCTCTGTTGAGCCCCAATCGTGTGAAATGTGTGAACATTTGTTATTTTTCACAACGTTTACGTGAAGGTAGCGGAGCGGCTACTCGTCAGATAATAATGATATTATTATATCTATAATGGGCTTGCTTTGGGCTTTCTGTAGAGCCAAAAAAAGAAAATTTACCTTAAGTACAGACAAAGTAATGACATGTCAAAGTTTACCAACAATCGACCTGAGTGACGAGTTTGACATTTCGTTTAGAAAACAATCAAACTATTAGAGATATTTGAATACGTGAAGGTATTTTTATATTACCTATTAAACGAGGAGGAAAAGTTAAAATTGAGTAGAAACAACACTAGCACCAGCAGAGGGTGTAAAACACGCGACCTGCGACGGCAGGCAAAAACACTAGTTTCTGCCACTGTGGCTTCTACGCTTCGTAACTCGAGAACAAAAAATCTGGGAAACATGCGGTTTGCGCTTTCATTCATTTGAGAAATGCCCCTAAAACATATATTTTTTTTCGTGAAAATTGAAAGCTGGACTCTTTCAGCCTGCCCGATATGTGAAATTTCATTTCAAATCGGGCAGACTAAAAAAAACATGATTTTTAATTTTCACGAAAAAAACATATGTTTTGGGGGCATTTATCAAATAAAGGAGGGCGCAAACTGCATGTTCCCCAGATTTTTTGTTCTTCAGTTACGAAGCGTAGAAGCCGCAGTGGCAGAAACTAGAGTTTTTGCCTGGCATCGGAGGTCGCGTGTTTGACACCCTCTGCTGGCGCTATTGTTTTCTCTACACCCTTTTAACTTTTCTCCCTCATTTAATAGGTATTATAAAGATATCTTGATGTATTCAAATAGTTTTAGGAATTTGATTGTTTTCTAAAAAACAAGTCAAACTCGTCACTCCGGTCGCTTTCCGGTCAAATTCGACAGGTCATTACTTTGTCTGTACTTAAGGTAAATTTTCTTTATTTGGCTCTACAGAAAGCTAAAAGCAAGCACATTATAGATATAATAATATCATTATTATCTGACGAGTAGCCGTTCCGCTACCTTCACGTAAACGTTGTGAAAAATAACAAATGTTCACACATTTCACGCGATTGCGGCTCAAACAGAGGACATACAACCAAAATATTACATTTCTAGACTCTTTTACCTTGTATTCGACTAATATGTCTAAAAGAATTTAAAAAATAAAAATTTACAAAAATGGGGTTTTTGAGAAAATCAACCTCAAACTTTCAACATTTGTTATTTCTTACAACGTTTACGTGAAGGTAGCGGAGCGGCTAGTCGACAGATCATAATCATTTTATTATATCTATAATGGGCTTGCTTTGGGCTTTCTGTAGAGCCAAAGAAAGAAAATTTACTTTAAGTACAGACAAAGTAATGACCTGTCAAATTTGACCGAAAAGTGACCGGAGTTACGAGTTTGACATGTGTTTTAGAAAACAATCAAATTCCTAAAAATACTTCAATACATCAAGGTATCTTTACAATACCTATTAAATGAGGGGAGAAAGTTAAAAGGGTGTAGAGAAAACAATAGCGTCAGCAGAGGGTGTCAAACACGCGACCTGCGACGGCAGGCAAAAACACTAGTCTCTGTCACCGCGGCTTCTACGGCCCGTAACTCTAGAACAAAAAATCGGGAGAACATGCGGTTTGCGCCCTCCTTCATTTGAGAAATACCCCCAAAACATGTATTTTTTTCGTGAAAATTAAAAATTAGACCCTTTTAGCCTGCCCGATTTGAGATGAAAACACCCATATATATGCTCTTGAACGATCAACCTCAGAATGAACGAAGGGTGCTTGCTTGCTTTCCTGACGTGGAAGTACGAAGTATAGAGCCCTTATATATCGCTTGTATTTCACGAGATTTTAGAATTGCTCGCGCGCCGCAGACCCAGCCTCGTATACCGTTGCTGCTGTTCATCCAGATGACGGCCATTTTGAAAGGAACGAGTGCGCCCCCTGTAGGCCGCGAAAGTTACGAATGGTGCCTGAAACGCGTCTCCGAAGTGGTTCCTCGATGTTCGCCCGATGACGTCACCGAAGCGTCGCCCTACCGCCGGCCGCGATCCTTGCGGCGTCACAGCGGTGGATCTGGCAGACGAACGTTCTGCTGAAGGTCGCTCTCCATCTTCACTGTGCGCGGAAGCTTCGGCAGTTAGAAGTTGGGACGCTGTGTCGATAGCAACACTCGCGTTTGCCGGTGCTTTTTTTTTTTCTCGAAACTTTTACGATTAATTATTAGGATCGCGACGCTTCCGACAGCGCGACACTCCGGCCTCTGTGACGTCATCTGTTGTCCCCTCGGGAACACTTTTGACGTATGGGCGGAATAGGACGCTAAACACACCGATCGGAAACGCGTTCCAGGCAAGGCCGTGCGTAGTGAAACGGAGCAGAAGAATACCGACGTTGATGATGATGATGAAGACCGTGTCATTGCCACGTTGAAGAACCTTGAGCCAGGCTCACTTTCGCGTGATCGGTCGTTACCTAAAGGTCGTGCTTGTGTAAGCAGATCGCATGTGTTGTGGCGGCACTCTCACCTTTCGGTGCACGGCGTGAGAAACGATGTCGATCGGAGGGTCGTACTTCAAACCTGCAGTGGGCGATCGTGTCCCTGGGAGCGAGAAACGCTAAATATAGACTTCATTCCTTGAACCGATAGGGTCCCTTTGACCAAACTAAATATGTAACCTTGCTGAAAAAAAAAGGCATTTCGGCATGTCCAAGCTCGTATTTCGATTACAGGTTAGTAAACGCCATGAAGGGAATTTGTTTCCCACTGTGGCGGGCATGGTAAGCTATTACATCTTAAAGAAGAGATACACAGTAAACGGATCCCAGTTGAAAATTCCCATTAGATTCCAGTTGGAAATTCATGGTACCAGCTGGGTTTTTCGGGCAACCAATTGGTCACTGCCAATGGAAATTCATTTGGAACCCATTCAGGTTCCAAGTGGAAAAATTATTCCAATTCCTGAGACCCATTGGGCAGTGTGCTTCCAATGGGAACCCACCACAACCAATTGGTTGTGGTGGGTTCCCACCACAACCAAATTAAAACCAGTTGGAATTCCAATTGGATTTCATGGGAATTTTCAGCTGGGATTATGCACAAAGCGAATTCCACAGGTATAGTTTCCTTTGAATTTGAATAAACGTATCGTTAGGTAGGGCGTGGGAACAATTTTGTAAAAAATGTGTGGTAGCTTAGTTCCTGCGACGACTGATACTCCCATTGAAAACCTTTAGAAGCAAACAGTTTAATAGAACACGAATATGAAGTGCTTCCTGATAGAATGTACCAAACACTCAATTTAATTTTTAAAAATTGAGTTTTACAGGTTTTTACGAAGTCTCAACTTCAGTCATGCTATTCATGTATCTATATGTAGCATGGATTATTTTGTACTGTTTTAAGACGGAGACAGCTGATTTTAAACTTGACTTCGCGGAGAGCTTAGACTTCGTCAGAACGCAGCCCCAGCCGTCCCAGCCAGATGCCAAAGTTTCAGCACCAACAGTTATCTTATTTGAAAGTTAGAAGCGATTTTCTGAAAAATTCAATGAAAACATTGCAGCCGATGAAGCTTTCGGATATATGGCGCTTTATGCCGTCAGAAACCGAAAACGGGCCCCATTTTCCCCATAGAAAATAAAAAAAAAAATTACTTAGACTTTTTAATAAGATAACGGTTGGTGCTGGAACTTTGGCATCTTGATTGAACGACTGGGGTTACGTTCCGACGGAGTTTGAGCTCTCCGCGAAGTCTAGTTAATTTTTGCGGAGCGAAAACCAGGGTTCGGATTCCTCAAACTTATTGACCGGAGCAATCTTGCCTCAAATTCGGATTGTTTTAGCGAACGAACCGTTAGGAACCATGACTCGAAAAGACTATGGTGTGTAGCTTCAAACATCTATCTGGTGGTATATTTTTCGCGTTATTTCTTGCTCGATATCTGTTGAAACCCCAAAATGAAAAGCCCTGATCTCGCGTCCGTTGTAACAGTGTCGCACAGTGTACTACGTCCGCACACTTGCGAAGGGCTGTTAACGTAAAACCAGAGTGTGGCAATGCCGAATACTTAACTAGGGAGAATACGCATATACCACTTCGCTCATTTACAGTAGACAGCGCGCTCACAGCGCCGAATCCTCCCCAAGCGGTGGGGAGGATTCGTCCCGCTTCCGAGAAAACGAATGCGCTCGCGCAGCCCACGCTGTCACGCTTGCTCGTTGCACCGAGGGAAAGGGCTGCCACCGACGCACCGAGACACCGGATTCGCCGAGGCTGCAGACGCGGTCGTGTCCGCCGTCTCGAAAGCTGTCCACGGCGATAGATGGCGCCAGCCACCCCATCAGTTCAAAGGGGGTAAAAAAAACCGGGGCTGTGCGCGTCTAGCCGTTTCCACCACGGAAAAACTCTCTGCACCAAATAAATGGGGTACTCGCGTATTATGGATCAATAAATAAATAAATATATGTAGCGGCTAAGTCCCCTGCAGCTGTGACACTTCAAATAGTCTCACAACACTCCAACAACTGCAGTAGTATTTTTTTTTTTTTTCGCACGCAAACTTTTAAAGAGGTCTATAAATTTTTTGACAAACAAGCTCAAAATTGTCTTCTCCAAAAGTGGGAATCTTCGCTGAAAAACCCGTTTTTTTTTCCGCTGCAAAAGCTGCTCCAAATCACCACTTGTCAGTTTCACCACTGCATACAGCTTCCTTCGATTTGCCTACATCTCCTGCACCAGTGCAGAAAAGTGTAGGGCACTGTACTTCCGGTATGTGTATTGGGGTACGACCAGAAGTACACCGCCCTACACTTTTATTGCACCGGTGCAGGACAGAGGAAGAGGGAAAATGCACATTCTCGCAACGCCTCCCACATAACAAGGCGGTCGATTTGGATTTTTTATGCCCTCTACTGAAATTCTCTAGTAGAAACTTTCCGTGTCCTTCAGTGGAGGACACAGTAGATATGTTGGCCAATATCTGCAGCTTACAGTGAGATGACGTATTATCCTTAATTTTTTTTTTTTGACACGTATACAGATTAAAGCGCTCTTAAAGGCGAAAGATGCGCTAACACGGATATACTAAAAGTTTGGTATAGTTGGGGATAACAGGCGAACGGCGAGATAACGAACGCTGTGACGTAGCACTTTTCGAACTGCTTATAGTGGCGCCTTCGTGGCGTTGACTCCTGACGCCGCCATCCGCGTTTAACCGCCTCTCCAGAGATGCTGAAAGCGGTTCCCGCTCGAGCGATACGAGACCACTACGACCACTGCGACCCGGAGTGCCTGTCCCTCAGGGAAGGGGACCTTGTGACGGTAAGGATGGATCAATTGTATAGAATATAGCACTCGTCGGCAACCCCACGGATAGCATTCTGGATAGCGTTGCGGCTACATCTTACGGAGAGGGGTTCCGTGTATCTGGCACATACCGGCACCGTACACCTTTCCTAAATGCGATGGCGTTTAGGAGCATCGAGACGTCTTTTTGGGGAGGAGTAGAGTGCCTGTATTACAGAGAGTTTTAAAGTGCTTGGTCACGTGGTTTTAGACTTAGGCTAGGTGGCACAAGCTACCGCCCGTTACAAGGGGCGGTAGCATCCATCCATGCATCCATCCATCCGGAACACGTTCGCAATACGAGCTGCGAAGTGGTGACGAAAGCGTTGATCGTCTGCAGGCGTCTCGGCCTTTCCGCCTACTTTCTTCCTCGCCACCCGAAAACGCAGAGCTTGCGCACTTGCAAGCAGTCTCCGCGTGGAGGCGCGTCCGGCACTCAATCGCAGATGCTCCCCGTGGTTTGAGATGGGCCCTCTCTCTAGGGGAGGGCCCATCTCAGACCACGGGCTCTAGGCTCTCTAGGGGAGGGGAACCGACCGTGGCACCCCTAGCGGATAGGTTGAGAACTAAGGCCACGGGCACAACAACAACATTTGTCCGTGTTTCTGACGCAGCGCTCATATTGACATAAACCGAAAGCTGAGGCAACTTTCTTTTCCAATCTGAACAGAGTCCACAGTTATTGTGTTGGGCAAACACCGAGCTGACCGAAGCTCTGTGGAAAACAGGCTAAACGAGGCGCCCCCTATGCGGAGTGCAAGTTCGTCTGCTTCCTGCACAGGGGTTGCTATGATGTAAGAATGCCAAGCTCTTATTGGTCGATTGAAAAAAAATATATATATACTGGGTAGACCTCAAGGCATCTAGCATTGAGGTCTACTGTCCTGCCAATCAAAGCCAATCAAAACTCGGCGTCGTTCTGGCGTCACCGCAACCCCTCCACAAGAAGCAGACGACTTGCTCTCCGCATAGCTGGATCTTCTCGCCAATGCGAAGCGCAAGTTCGTCTGCTTCTTGCTCAGGGGTTGCGGCGACGTCAGAATACCGAGCTCTGACTCTAATTGGAAGGATAGTGGGTAGACATCAGTGCTAGCTGCCTGGCTAGCTGTCTTGAGGTCTATCCACTATCCTTCCACTCAGAGCCAACTAAAGATTGGCGTTTGGGGGATCGGTGGCCGAGTGGTCTAGCGCACACCAGCTCGGAGCACGTGGAGCGAAAGCTCGCGCTGCAGAACCCAGGGATCCTGGGTTCGAGCCCCACCCCTGCCCGTTTCGATCTGGATGAGCATCGTACCGGCGTGCGGTCGTGTGTCACTACTGCGTGATGCACGTTAAAGACCCCAGGCTAGCGGCTGGTACCGCACTGGCTAAATTTCTCATCTACAGCTGGGAGACTCGTCGCCCCTGTGAGGCAGAAGTTCTAGGCTGTATAAACACACACACAACCCAATTTTTTGATTGGCGTTTCTATGTCCCCGCGCAGCCTCTGTGCCAGAAGCTGGTGAACCTGCAATCCGCAGCTTTGGCCCCACGTGCTCGAAAGTATGGTTACCTAAAAACCTCCCGCGTTTTCTTTTTTTTCTGTCGTTTATTTGTGTTGTTTTCTTGCCAGGTCCTGCACCAGTCCGAAGACGGCCGGTGGAAGGGCATCGTGTTTGGTCCCGGCCACAGCTCTAGGGCCGGCTACTTTCCGGCCACTGCCGTCCAGCTCGTCGACAGGCAAGGTCAGAACCCACGCAATTCTTAGCCTCCTTATAGCTATTTCATCACCGTGATATATAAAAATAAAATAATAATGCTATATTTACGGTAATAAAAGGTACGCTATAATTTTTTTTAATTTAAAGTTTACCTTTCCAGTGCTTATCACTCAGGCGAAAAATGCTGAGTCACTGCGCTGTGGACGCTTTTGCGGAGTCTGATATTTCTCTGAAGAGAGTTACTGCTTATGCTCAGGACTGGTTCTATACAGGCCGGTAGACATGGATGACCGCGCGCAGAGCCGTAAATGTAGAGAGTTTGGCCATTCGTTGGGAAGTATAGGAGACAAATGAGGAGGCGCCATTGGCCGAAAGCGGGCTGGGCGTGTTCCAGGGCGTCTTCAGAAATTTAAATGTGACCGACCAGAAGCCGGAAATAATACCCTGGCGGTGGTCGCGAGAAACAAACCTGATAACTGCATTGGAGTAACTCTCAATGGCTGAAAATATGGTACACGTGATGTTTCATTCACGTTAATCCAAAACGATGGTGGAAGAGTGCGACTAGCGGAACGATCGACATGATCCGTACGCCAAGCGCCGAGGGCCGGGAGTCTGCCGTCCGAGCGGTCACACTCTGTCCGCGCAAAACAGATGTGCGCGGCGCATTCGGCTCTTACATCTTTCTGCATGGTCATGATCAAAACAACACGTGCACCCTATTTTCAACCACGAAGAGTTACTACACTTCACTCTTACGCGTTTATTAAAACCATATACGAACATAGACTTTTGATCAGAACTGTTTGCCGCTACCACCGCTAGGGGATTCTTTTCGGCTTCTGGTTGGTCAAGAGAGCATGCCAAGCCCTCTTTCCGACTCTGCCGCACGCCCTGACTCTGCCCGCGCCTCCCATTGACCAAACTCTCTACATATACGGCTCTGACCGCGCGCAGAGTACGTGTCGTAATTCAAGATGGCGACGCCCGCGTAGAAAAGGTCTGTTCGTCACTCCAGCGGTGTGCATTTAATTAACAGATTTGTGTTGAAGCTTAGTCTATCCAGTATCTTTGGAACACTTTAGACCTGCGTATACAGAGTGTGTGGAGGTGAACAAAAACAAATAATGGGCGAACTCCCGAGGGCTGTGTTGGTTGGCATTGTTTTTCCTTGTTTCTGAGGACCTTGAGTGGGTAGCGGACGCTTTAGAAGTATCACCGCCGGCAACCAACTGCGGTACCTCTCGAAAAGCACAGGATATCACCAAAAAAAATTTACAGTTTTTATTTATTTATTTTTTTTTTTTTTTTTTTTTTTTTTTGCCGCAAAAATAAGCTAGGCATTGCGGAACGCTCATTCACCGCCCAAAGGTAGCGATAGAGGTCACAGCCAGATGCCAAAGTTTCAGCCCGATCCGATACCTTAATCAAACGTTTTAAGTGATTTTCTGAAAAGTTCAATGGGAAAATGGCGGCCGACGGAGTTTTCAAACACATGGGGCTCTACGGCAACAGAAACTGAAGACGGGCAAAAATGGGCTCCATTTTCCCATTTAAATTTTTAGAAAATCACTTATAATACTTTTGAACTTTGGCATCTGGTTGTGACCTCTAGCGCTACCTTTTGGCGGAGAATGAGCGTTCGGCAATGCCTAGTTTATTTTTGTGATAAAAAAACAAAACAAAAAAAAAACTGTCCTATTTTTTTTTTTGTTGTTGTTGTTTTGACGCCCTGTATTTATACGGGATCAACGTCCGTCCCTGTTCCCTTAGGTGAAAAGTAAGGAAGAACTCGAGGAAATGGCGGCAAATCTGCCGAAGGTATCGTGGGTGCATCTTCGGGGCTACCTCTTCGACTAGCCTGGTCCATATATACCCGAGAACGACTTAAAATCAGCAAATCCCTAATCGCGTTCAACTACTTCGTGAACGGCAAGGCATCGGCGGTGGGCACCTATCTCCCCCATGGCGCCGAAGACATGCGCCGAGCGATTCCCCGCAGGGGCCGCCGAGCCGGGCCTAGACTATACCTTCTGAAAGTTTTTATTACGCTTCCTTTAGCGCAACACGAGTATCTGTAATGGCTGTATAACACGTGAGCACACGACACTATAGGGTGTTTGCACATGACGTCAATCCGCCATTTTGTTGTTAGTTTGTTTTTCCAAACAAATTTACAAATTTAAAGGATTGCATCGCAACCGGTTGAAAAGATGTCAGCGTGGTAATACGTAAGCTTCTGTGCTCTACGCATTTGAGTAGTCATGTAAATCCTTGGAATGCTCGAGTTTGGCACACGCCAGACAGTTTACAACAACAAAATGTTGGATGAAATTACGTCAGTGAAAACACCCTATATGAGGTATTCACTGGACGCCATATTTGAGGGCGATGTTTAGAGCGCATGCTCAGAACGAGCTCACATTAATAGCCTGCTAAGACCGGCAACCTTGATTGTACTAAATGCACGGGGGGATCGGTGGCCGCGTGGGCTAGCGCACACCAGCCACGGAGCACGTGGAGCGAAAGCTCGCGCTGCAGAACCCAGGGATCCTGGGTTCGAGCCCCGTTTCGATCTGGATGAGCATCGTACCGGCGTGCGGTCGTGTATCACTACTACTGCGTGGTGCACTTTAAAGACCCCAGGCTAGCGGCTGTACCGCACTGGCTAAATTGCTCATCTACAGCTGGGAGACTCGTCGCCCCTGTGAGGCAGTCCAAGTTCTAGGCTGTATAAACATACCACACAACCCTTTTTTTTTTTTTTGTTTCTAAATGCACGCTTTAAAATGACTACGGAAGCTTGCCGTCAGCACGCGCTCAACAGCAGCGCACACGGATATGGCCGCCAGTGAAGAAAGCGTCGACGGGAGAGCTCGAGGCAGGAGAGCGCCACGACAGCAGAACGCCGCGACACGCGCACGACAGGCGAGCACTGCGACATGAGAGCGCGTGTCGTAAGAGCGCGCGTCACGAGAGCGCATGTGCGTGCCTTGGGAGTGATCGACATTGGGGTCTTCACTCACATGTTTTCACGGAGCTGAAATTTCGACACCAAATGGAGTCGCCTGGCGAACGCTTTATGCTATTTAATTGGCTGAGTACGCAAATTAAGCTGGGCGAAGTGACACAAGCGCGGTGAACGCAGCGGTCTGCAGTAACGCCATTTAAGGTAATTTCTTCGGGTTATCTATCCTAACACAATACTTTACCGCGAAATTGTTATCGCTGCCGCTGATAGAGTGCTACTTTTAAAATGTGTGACTATACTTTCGCTCTCGAGACAATTCTACCTGTCAGTTTTGTCCCCCAGGAACAAAAAAAAAAAAAAAAAAAAATCGAATCATATATCAATATAGGGGGGAAAAAAAAGATCGGTTTGGTGATAAACTTTTTTTGGAGATTAAACATTTTAGGTATTTACTGAGAGTAAGGATACAGGAGCCTGTGCGCGCAGGTGTTACATAAATGTTATTTCTGGCAAATGTCGGGAAAACATAAAATTCGTAACGCGCTAGAAATCAATCCCTTGGTTCCTATGATTAATGACGAAATATAAAGCTGCACTCCCATATCGTGCAGTGCAGGCTGTCGTGTAACAGACAATACAATGTATAACAACATAGACCTTTTCAAAAAAAGGCTCCTGGCCGGTTCCATTTTTGTTCGCGCGTATGGCGCGTGATTCGCTCGCTTTCTGAAGCGACGAACACGCGCCTGCATGCTGGGCCTAGGACTTGTGAATCGTGGAATGGTGTATTGAAGGGGATTCGATATACCTGAACGTTCTGCCACGGGGAAAGGCAGCTTAGTCACTGCAGCTGTTGTTCAGCGCTCTCGCGTCGCTCTCTATAGGGAGTGTTCCCTGGCGGCCATAGCTGTGTGGCGCGAATGCTGAGCGCATGCTGACGGCGAGCTTGCACAGTTCTTTTGCAACGTGCATCCCGCACCATCAAGAGTGCCAGTCTTCGCAGCCTATTGATGTGAGCTCGTTCTGAGCATGCGCTCTAAACAGCACCCACAAATATGGCGTCCAGTGAATACTCCCTATATGACGCGCTCTCGTGTCACGTGGTGCTCTCCTGTCCCCTCTGTAATGCACAATTTTCTACTGTTTTGACGTGGTTTTGACTTGTCTGCTTTGGTATTGAAGGTTGCTGTTCCTGATCACAGTGCGCAGTGCATTTGTACGGGCCGTAATGACTTATCGTTGTAGGAAGATGGTCGGTCGAGGCGGAGCCGCATTCTCGTACCGGTCGCCTTGCGCCATCTGTCGGCAGCATATCGAAGTAAGGCTAGCACCGTCGGCCGTCGACCGGCGATCACACAGACTCGGCGGCGTCACGGGTGTCCCTCGTCTCGATATAATCGAAATACCTTCACTCGTGACATTGGGAGCTTTCGCGGGATTATTCGCTAGTAATCCAGGAGTCTTTGATCTCGCGAATACTGAAAAAACTTCGGCGATCGGGTCGAAACCATGCTCGCACCATGTAACCATGCAGCCAGCGCGCTGATGCATCTCTTTGCAAAAATTAGGGATACTACAACGAAATTTCGGCGCTCATTTTTTGGTCTATATGTGTTCAAAGGAGCAGTATCACATCGAACATACCAATATCTTGTTAAAAAAAGTCTCGAAAAGGAAATTTAAAACGAATTAAACGATTAGCAAAGAGCACCTGATGGATGTCGCTAACGCCTCGTTTGCAATGCCCGTCTAGGAACCTTGACAGCTAGTGACGGAGGTTGTCTCGCCTCCGGCCACGACGAGAGAAGAGGGGCAGGAGGAACTCGCCTCTTGCCGAGAATGCCTTTTGTGCGTCGCAGAAGTCGCTATTGTCCCCCTACAAGATTACAGAAGATTAACTTGTCACTCAAAATTCGTACAAAAGCAGCCGGTTCGGTGGCTGGAACGACTAGGCCATCCTCTCGACGTCAGCCTCGCCGTAGCTTTGCTCGTCTTGAGACGACCTATGTCACTATTACGTTGGATGTCACGTGGTCTCCGCTGGGCCTTCTCCGAGCGCTTGCCAGAGTGGGCCGTTTATAACGAAAAATACAGCCACCAGGCTCAAAACACAAACGTGCCATTAGGGAGTTTTAGAATAACGTACGCAATTTTAGCGCACGCTAGCGCTAAATTTAGCGCTTGTATTAGCGCACGCGACGCGAGAGAGTTTTAGAATAGCGTTTCTCCGTCGCGACGCAAAAGCCCAAGCATCTCGCGCTTGCGACGCCACCAAGATACAGTCATAATTTTTATTTCACTCTCAAAATGCTATAACTTTAGAAAAAAAAAGTTTTTTTGGTCCAGAGTACCATTTTAGATTTGTTTAAACACGAGAAAGCGACGCGAGCGGTTGACCGGTCGTGCCCGCTTGCGTCGCCTCGGCAAGAGAGGTCTCATGTACTGACCTTCGCACATCGTACCTTCGCCGAGAAGTGTTCGCGCGTCGCATGCATCATGTTGCCGGTGATCGTTGCCAAACCGAGTACACTGTCGTCTCGTATTGAAAATCGCAGTCGCGAGGATGCCGCCGACGTCGCACTCACGACGCTGCCTCAGCAGCCGCCGACATAATCCTGGAAGCCGCCATTTTTGCTTAACTCTGCTCGTCTCGGCTTTAGCCAACTTCTCATCATGAATCCTCCTTGGAGAAGCGCAAAGGCTCTTTGCGTACGCACGCTATTTCCGAGAAATAGCGCACGCTAAAATTGAGCACGCAAAGCGCAAAACCTGGTTTGCGTTCGGAGCATGCGCAGTGGCGACGACGCTATTCTTTGCGTGCGCAAAGGTTTAGCGTGCGCTGTTCTAAAACTCCCTATTGTCATTTACGGATATTGTGGATCATATTCAACCTATTTTTGAACACGACAGGGATATTTCAAATTTCGTTGAAGTACCCCTTTAAGCCCAGGGGCAGCAGATGCTACAGGCGCGAGCATGTGGCCCTGAACAGTGCGCTGCAGGAGCGCGCGTGCTTGGCAAGGACCACGGTGTGGCAAGGACTCTAAAAGCACGGAGCTCGCTCTTGTACTTTTACTTTCTACTTTTGTTCTGCTTTTAATAAAAACAAAATGGTATTCTTCAGAAGTACACTTAAAGTATATTTTGAGTTGAATAATAGTCTTTTTTTTAATTTATTTAAATTTAATTTGCGTCTGTCTCCATAGTTGCTAGACTGGGTCGACTGAAACGAAAAGTGCACAAAAAGTATGTTACAGGTACACCTCGGATATTTATAGTATATTACAATTATCTCGAAATATATGCTTCAAGGTGACTTTCTTCATAAGATGTCTATTTTTAATGGTGTGCTTTAGAACAAAGAGGATGAAGTCATCCATACTGGTGGGGCCATAAGCAAGACGGGGTCCCACCCTGCGCACTTTCCTTTTTTGGTTTTGGTAGCAACACACACGCACACACACACGCACACGCACGCACGCACGCACGCTTACACGCACGTATATATATAATGTTGCTATAAATATGCCATTGATTGTCGAGCGCCGACGCCCTTCACAGTGTCACTCAGACGGCTGTCACAGCGGGCGACGGCGTTTTTCCTTTTCTCTTGGCGTTATTGTTATTTGCTCCGATCCAAGCTGCGTGTTAAGGTCGAACACGTGACCTCGTATTAACGCGGCCGTCCGTGACGTCACTTCCGGTCGCGCGCCCCTCTTCAAAGCGACATCTGCTTCCTGCAAGGGAAAGTTGGAAGCTCTTTTCGTTACTTCAGTGTGTGTGGTGTTTTTTTTTTTTTTTTCGTGTCCGTGTTTTTGAAAGGTCATGTTTTCAATTTGAGCAGTAGCAATCCCCCCTTCTTTTTTTTCCTCTATTGTTTTTTTTTTGTTTACTTCACCTTAGGAGTGACAGCTGTTCGCAAAATTTTGATGTTCGCCCCCTTTTTTTTTCTTTTTTCATTGGTCTTTGATTGTAATTTCGGCCGGGTTGCTTGCTCCCCGAAAGATACATTGCAGCTCGCAAGGTGACGGTAAAAACATAAAAAAATAAACAAAACGAAAACAGAAAAAAAACTAAAAAAACGACGTAGGAAATAAATACGCAACAGCTATATATATATATATGCTTCGTTTCTCCTACGGACGCACCGCAACGGACGCTAACTCGAATCACCTCAGCCAATCCGGTGTGTCCTCCGATCGCGTCTCCGTTCCCCTTCCAGGGGTCACGTGACTTCACATATGGCACGCGATTGGCTCGGACGAATCACAAACGCTCGCCACGCTCCATCGTTTGGCGAAACCGAGTATCGTAACAACGTTTCGAACTGCGAAATTTTTTTGTTTTTTGTCTCTTTTCTCTCCCCCCCCCCCCCCCCCCCCCGCACACACACACACGCACACACAACTGCACTCAGTTATTCGTAAGTGCCGATACCCAGCTTGCAGATATCGTTTCTCAAATTCGATTCAAGGTTTCTTTGTTTGCTTCTTCTTTTCTTTCTTCGGTGAAACTAAATCTTATTATTTCAGAGTTCGCTGCGGTTATTTATTTTTTTAGGAAAATAAAAAAGGGGGGGGGGGGGCGTTTATACGGAGGAACTTTGCGTGGAAGCTGGTTCCTATGGCTGTTTCCTGTGCGCTTAAAAATCTCTAAGGGCAAGAGATTGCGGGTCTTTTATATTTGAGCACGCACTCAGTCACGTCTGGTCGATCGCCAAACAAATTTGGAAAACTTTAAAAAAAAAATTGAAAATTGACGATTTAGAGTTGCACTTCAGCGAGAAATTTTTTCTTCTTTGTTTTCACTTAATATCAGTGTGTTTGTGTGATATATTTGTTGCGTCCTTTGTAACGGTAGGTAACCTGCACTGCTTGCCTGCCTTGACCTACAGTTACCTAACCTATTAGAAATATAACATTTTGTTATATAATTTGTCCTATAAACGTGTCTAATGGCATCAGAACAAGTTTTTTTTGGAGGGGGGGGGGGGCAGGGGAGGGGGGGGGGCAGGGGAGGGGGGAGGAGAGCGACAGCTTACCCCATGTAATTATTACATTATATGAAAGCTTATACAGATTCTTATACCACCTTATATGTGCTTTCATACTTGGATGTAGTCATATAATTTTTTTCACTAGAGTGATCTACTCTAAACCAGTTCTCAAAAAAGAGAACATTTTCGTATATGATTTGTTCACCATGCATGCCAGAACTCAGAACATTTTATCAGTAGACATTTGTATGTAAGGGTATATGAGTTCTCATATATTGTTGTATATTTATTGGACACATTCATGTAATTTTCACTAGGTGACCTAACCTAACTCAAGCTACGCTAAACTAGCTTAGCTTAACTTGTTGAACATCTGGTGCAGTTCCTTGGTCGCTTTCGCGGCATCAAACCGATAATCGCCGTTATCATTATCAACGTAGGCTAGGTGGCGCCAGCTACCGCCCGATACAATACCATCCATCCGGAACACCTTACCCGCTGAAGCGGAAGCTAAACTAACGTCGGACTCTGGCCTAGTATAACCAAAGCCGTCCATGGATAACTTAGCAGAATTAACCTATCTGAACCGAACCGTACTTTAACTGTACATAGGCTAGAGTAACTCAATATTTCTTACAATACGTACAGGTTGTGCTTTCCCGCAACCAGCGGCAGTAACGTTTGGCTGAAGTTTTCCGCCGCGCTTGAACTCCCGTCAACGACTGCAGTTCACGCTCTGGCAAACTATTTGAGGCATCCGCCGGGAGAAACGAACCGAGTTTTTTTTTGTTTTTTTTTCTCCCAGAAAGTAATAATAAAGAAAGATAGTACGAGTTGTCGAAAGGTAAGGCTCCGCTCAAATATGGCACCGGCGGTTCAAATTTCAGATTCCCAAGTTAGAACTTGAAAGCAACTAACTAAGAAAAAAAATATTTATTATTATTATTATTATTTTAGAAAAATAGTGTTAGCGGTGTTTGCGAATACACAGAGACAAAAAACGTCTGCGGGGCTGAAAACAAACCTCAATATTTTTTTTTTTCATTTTTTTATAGAAATTATTTAAAAAAAGTATATATTTTCTAACTTTGAGTTTTAGATAGCGTTAACTCCGAAACTTTGTCAGCTTACAATCCCATCGCTGACGCTACTGTAATCTGGCGAAGACAGCGAGCGTTCATCTCTCCAATGCGCGCAATGTGAAAAAAAAAAAAAAAAAAAAAAATTTTTTATTTTTATTTTGTTTTGTGTTATAGAAACAGCTTTGAAACGGGTTAGTTGCTTTTTCATTACATAGCTTGCCAACTAACTTACCACTTCGTTACCAAAATTGCTTGCCAAAATACCAGCAGGGCACCCCAGACACAGCTGTCTCTCCTGCATTTACAGCCTGCGTCTTTTTCATGTACACGCGCATAACGTACACAGAGCGCGGTTTAATCAATAGGGAGTTTTCGTAGATCGTTTTCGCCGTCCCGCAAGGCCCTCCGCAACCCGCTAGAATAGCGGGAACTCCACAGTCAAGGCTATCAGCGCGCAGGCGCAGTAGCAACTTCTTCGTTGCGGAACGCTTAGCGGAGGGGGCAGCGCGGTCTACGAAAACTCCCTAATAACGCCTGGGCCGTATCGCCTACCGTGAATTTTTACTCACCAAGATTTTGACGGGCTCAGTCTATTTTAGTATTACATACACCAACTCTACCCTCACCCATCACGCCACTGCAATAAAGCTTCTCTATAAATTGAAAGAAAAAAATGTTGGGAAGAGGGGAGGGGGGGGGGGGGGGGGGGCTTAACGTGTTAAATTAACGATGAGCATCTGGCCCGCCCCAGAGGAAAACTGAGGATTTATTTCGACCACCTGGTGATCTTTTGACGTGCGACCGTGCGCCCGACAGCTCGGTTACACGGCGCCATTCTCCGCAGTAAGCCTCCGTCAGATTGCGGGCACCTCGGCCGGGATTCGAACCTGCCACCTGGGGTGTGCCGCTGCTTTAGACACTTCATCTCACGCGAATGTTGTGTGGAAGTACCGCCGCGAACGAAAATATCTCGGTTATAATAACGAAATCCGTTTTGCGGAACCTCTGTTTACAAGCGACTTCTCGGGACCAAAACGTAACCGGAGCTTCGTGTTTGGAGCGGTCCGGACTTGGGAGGCCGCGGCCGGTCGCTGCTCTTAGAATTTCAGAACGGCAAGGCTGCGCAGCTCTCGCGGTTCGAGGAATGTTCCTTCCCAAGGCCGTTATTCCTCGGTGCCGTGTAAACACCACGGCCCTTATCTTTCTTTAGCTTTCTTACACGCTCTCCCTCTTTTACAACGCGCGCGCACACATACACATATACAGACAGACGTATAGACACACACACATTCGTGCGCGCCACAGTGCGCGCCACACTCGTGCCCGACCTGTGCCCTAAAGGTGGCCTCTAGTACGTGACGTAGAAACTCCATCGCCGCGGCCTTGTTTCCTTGTTACACACCCTCTGTCCGGGAACGTGAAACGAAACTCTGCTTTTGTCCTTTCCATGTAGGTTTTCCTTTTTGGGCAGCTGCACTATCTGCGTCACTAAAGCAAGTAGGCTCGGCTAAGTATCGTACAACTATAATAAAGGAGCGATCAGCTGAACCAGAGAGTGAGATAAAGCAGTCCTTTGATCGCGCTGGGAAAACGACCGTTGCGTCGCGGAATGGGTCTCGATTGGCGGCCATTTTGTGTATTGCGGACGACAAGAAACAGAAAGGACGCCATAAAAAAAAAAATGTCGAAGTGCAAGCGGGTTGCGCGGATCGTTTGACTGCAGTTGGGGGCCATTCTTCGTTTCGCCGTAATTTGGCAAACGAACGAACGTCTGGCCCCTTTGAGCCAATCGGAGCGACGGAGGTTAAGCACGTGACGGTCCTCCTTACCGAAAGTACAGCGGCCAGAGGGTTACCCAAGCAGTTCGAGAAAAGGGAAAGGAGGGACCTTCTTTTGTGTGTTGCAGACGTCATTTTTGTCCCCCTCGGAGATTAGCCTAAATATATCACTGGGAGTTTGATTGGCCTGTCGCACGAAATTCGCACAAAATTGGTTTTCCTTTCTCATCCGCCCGTGGCTGCGACAGCACAGCGTAAAGTCACGTGCTTCCCAGCGACGCGCTGATTGGCCCACTGGCACCGTAGCCTTCGCCGTTTCCCAAGTTACGGTGCGACCGTATCGGGCTATTTCTTGATTGTGGCTTATGATGGGCCCGCGTTTGTAATGGTGGTTTTGGGCGGTGGGATTCACTCGATACTACCAACTTGCGAGGTTACAAAGGCACAAGGTTGCGAAACAAAAACAGGGAATTTCCCTTACTGTACTGATAAGGGGGTACGTTTGTGGGCTCTTCCGTTAACTCTTTTAGCGGATTTTGAGACAGTGCTCATGAAACAAGCTTGTCGTGTGTTTGGAAGATTTTATAAATTATATTTCGTTTCATCTCTATTTGCTCTCGACGTAGTAACATAAAAACTGTTAGTAAGCGTAAAAAAAAAAAAAAAATCAGTTTTGGTGATGTATATACGTAGACAGCGCCATGACGTTATGTTGTTCGGTAACAATTTATCCAATGCAACGCAGATACTAGGTACTAAGCCGGGATGCGTGACGTTTATTCCACAGTACTGATTAATTCAGGACTGACAGGAAACCGCGAAAAAAGGAGAAAAAATGATATTCCACCTTTTAGGAAATGTATTCGTCCATTCCGTCAATACCGGCCGAAACTGCAACAACCACTAGTCCTCTGGGAGGGTGTTCTTGACTCAGCGCGCGTTTACCTTCGACGTTTTCAGTTGTAGTTTTTTTTTTTTTTTTAATAAAATAGTTTCCGCAAAGTTACGATCTTTGCAACCTTGAGTGGTCATGCGCTGTCGCCTTTCATAAAACCTTGACTTGTTCGGAGTTCGTAGCGCCTTTCAAAAGGACGTCAAAAAGAGCAGACGACAATCGGAAACTTTCCAGACCGCCGTCTTTTCATACTCTTTCCCTTCCTTTCTCCATGTGGTTTTGCGTTAAAAAATAAAAAGGGGAGTAAGAAAATAAATGGTTTTGGAGAGATCGGACTTCCAGAAGAAAGGGGGGAAGCAAAAAGCGCGCGCAAACTTAACGCCGGTTGTGCAAGAGCGCCCAACGTTCACGAAGTGTTTTCGGCCGCAGAGAGTGACCGGTACCTACTCTAGACCCGCAGCCGCCGTACAACCGAACGCTTCCGAAAAGAGAGGGAAGTTGCGTCACGTGAGTTACCTTTCCGGATGAAAGGGAGTAGGTCACGTGACGTCGGCCAGGTGGCGCCACGGCCTTACCGAACACGAGCGGCGAACTCTGCAAGCATCCGCCAGGTGCAAGTTTGAGGGGAGTGAGTTGGTGCGAGCGTTGCCTGGGCACCTCGGCAAGCAGCAGCAGCAGCGGGCTGCTTTTGTGGGGTGTTTGCTCTGCCAAGCCCGCGTTCCTGCTCGGCCGTCCATCCACGAAAAAAAAAATCAAGTCCGTCGTTTTCTTCATTTTATTTTAGTCGTCTATGCTGCCGAGCCGCCCGAGATCGTCCGAAGTCGGCGTTGTCACCGTGTCCGTGCCCGTGTTGTGTCCAGCGATGACGGATACAGCGATCGGATTATTATAACACCTCGCCCCCCAGGAATACAACTTGATGCCACGCAAACTCTTGGGTGAGTCCGGCCGGTCGCCTTACCTGCGCTGCCTCGGGTGTCGAGGGTAGCGTCCTTGTCTGATATTACAAATGGCTACCAAGGTCGGTTTTTCTTTTATTTATTTATTTTTTATCTTACGCGTGTTTCGTTTTATTGCTTGTCCTTCCGCGAATTCACTATTCGCCCCTACAACACGCCACGAAATGTTCATCTGCACCGTCATTTTAAATACTGATCGTTCGAAGCAGGATGATCGTTCATCGGACTGTTTATGTTGTTATCAGCGAGATCGGTGCAGACTGAACAAGTACAGACATTTTTTACTTGTTTAGTTTTGTTGAGCTTTTTTTCGCGAGCGAGCTGAAAAATCCGGTTAGGCCGGGTCGGTTGACACTCGCGCTGAGTGTTGACTCAGACCGAATTCCTTTTCCTGTTCGGTTTCGCGTTCATACGATCGTGCTCGCTCATTCAGGCGTTGCTTTTGTGCCCGCGGCGCAGCGTGGAAACCGTCTGCTTCGGTCATCGTTTGGTAAACGTGATCTGTTTACCAAACTTGGTCCGTCTGCTAATAAACGTAATCGGTCTGCTAAACGTGATCCGTTTGCTAAGCGTAATCCGTCAGCTAAGTTGGTCCCTCTGCCAGCGTAATCAGTCTGCTAAACGTGATCCTCTGATTTGTCAACTTGCTGCTAATCATTGCTGTTCTATTGTTAGAACGACATATTTCGCCTTCAGTCTGTGCTAATGTCAGCTAATGCATGCCGTTCGTGCACATTACATTATATATTTTATTATTACAGGGTATGTATTTAGCGGTTACGGCGAGAAATCACTCGGCGTCTGCTGATTGACTCACTCGTCTGCTTCGGTGAAGTAGTGGCTTGTTACCCAGCACTCCAGTCTGCTTCTTACTTCCGCGACCAGAATAAAAAGGAAATATGTGTCATCGAACACATGATGTAATCAAAAGAAACGTGAAGATGGTTTATCTGTCTTGTATACATATTGCAGGTGGTACTTAACAGGGAAGTGGCGCGTCCGCTATCTGTAGCTTTTGCGGACAGGAAGGAAATGTTTCGTGTACAACGCGCCACGCTGTGTTAGAGGAAGAGTTTCTCTTCTTTTTCAAAATTTGAATTTTTTTTTTTTTTGTCGTCTGGGTATTCGTTTGTGGCTTTTTAGATTTTTTCACCGTAAAAACCCGCACTGGCTTCAAAGGATTGACTTGATTTCCCACGTCTAGCGTGCTTTGGGGAGAGGGGGTTAAATCTCGGAATGGTGATTTATAAGGATGCGTCACGCTGCGACTTGGCAGACGATAAAGTGCGGTGTTCTTTTCCTTATGGCGTCCAGACAACGTTTCGTGGCGAGTTATGCCTGCAATGCTCGACCCCTTTTGAAAGTTTTGACACCACAAAATGTGCCTTACTGTACATTACTTCCTACATACCAGTAATAACCAGACTTGGTGGGTGTGATTAGCTCTTTGTAGCAGAATGATTTTGGTACCTAATTTTATTTGTCATTAACAATTTGTGTGAGGGAAACCAAACAAGCTTGTTTCGCTAACGACAGCTCTGTTTAACAATTTTACGGATTTCTGATCAATCGCATGATCTTTATGTTTATTTTTAACTCCCATGATTTGTCTTGTGCTCTCGAAATATCGCACAAAAAATTGCCATCTGGAACCTCTGCAGTCTCACACAGCCTCTGAAAGACGTCACATGTCCAAGGCCTGTGACGTGGATGATGTTGACGCAGAACCTAACCCCTATTGTTTCTCGAGGCAGTTTGGGTGGCCTTTGCAGTCGGCGTTTGTGCTTAAGAGAATCTCTCCTTCAGTTTCTAGATTATGTATTGTTCATGGCACCCTCACAACGCCAAGAAAAGCCAATGTTAAAAGCCAGTGGCTACCCTGGGCTCACAGACTGACTTGTCTAAAGGGACAAAGCGTGTGTGATGTTCCATATTTGCTTAGGGCTCAAATTATAAATAGACTTGAGGCCCGTACAAACTTCACAACATCATCTGATTTTTTTTTTTTTTGTAACTCAGAAAACTGAAGCCTCTGAAGTTTGTGTGGCTATGCAGAGAGCAGGTAATCTGCTTCTTGCACAAGAGTTGCGGTGACGTTACAATGACGTCATCACAATTCCTGCACATCTGACTGCCGAGCTATGATTGGTTTTGATTGAAAAGATTGTGGGTAGACCTCAATGCTAGATGCCCTGAGGTCTATCCACTATTTTTTCAATCGTCCAATAAGAGATCGGCGTTCTGACATCATCACAACCGCTGAGCATGAAGCAGACGAGCTTGCGCTCCTCATAATCCTGAGCTTTTCTTGGGAAGCATTCAGAAGTATTGCTAATGGTAGGGAACAGGGATGCAAATTGGGGTGAGGGGTGCAAATGTTTGTAGGGGTGGTGCAAGCTACTGCCCAATAAAAGGATATAGCCATCTGTCCATCCATCCAAACCTACAAGCCATACCTGGAGAGCCCTCAGATAGTAGCAACATCAGTACCACATACACACAATCTGTCTGGCACAAAAAAAATGCAGCTAAAGTCATTCTTAGAAATATATTCCTTCTGCATGGTATATGCTTTGATGTTTGGTAGGGGTGTGTGCATAGCTCTTAATCCTTGACCTATTGCTGGCAACAGAGGCCCCTTTTTTCTATGCACACAATACTAGATGAAATTGGTTGAACAACACAACGAATCTCGGCCTGCTTTTATGTTGTAATGACGCGGAAGAAGGCATGACATTGGATTGTTTGCGCAAGGGGTCACAAACCTCATGGCAAGCTCCGTTTTGCGGTCAATGATCTTGCTGCACCTTTCTCTTGTCTGGGGATCGTTGCACAAACATGTGGTAAGGATCACTTAACGTCTGATGTTTTTTCTTGACAATATGGAGGATTAAAATACTTTAAATTATACATTTTTATTCCTCAAAATTACCTGGTCCTTATTTAGGCACATATATCTTATGAATGTGACGGGTACTTGCATGCTATTGCAGTCCGTTTCGTTTCGCATGAATAGCAGTCTTGGTTTACCCTTGATACAAAAGCAAGCTGCAGTGATCCTTTAAAAATTTTAAGACTCGGTTCTTGAGCTGGTTATCCAAACGGCAGTCGCATGAAATACCCACAAACTCAAAAGCCTTGACGTCTCATGCCCCCTGAAGTCCCCTTTATTGCATTCAGTGGTATATCTCATTTGAGCTACCATGTTCCCCCTTTTTTGTCTCTTCACACACACAAACCAGCATGTGTATCTTGCATCTATGTTTACATGAAAGCTGTGATGCAACGGATCACGTCTGCAGTACACATTTCTCACTGTCCTTACATAATTTATCATAGACAAGCTTTGAGCATGTACCATGGAGGCAAGCTTAGATTCATGGAATTCAAGACATGCAAACTGACATCTGTACCTTGTATTCCATGTTTACATGAAAACTTGGGTGCATGTTCTCTATCGGTACATATTTTTCACTTTCCTCGCACCATTTACCGTAGACAAGCTCGAAGCTTACAATCTGCACCTGTCATCTAGACAAATTGAGATCTATTTCAGTTGCTTACCCAAACGAGCCTGTAAGATCATCACATCCAGAAGCACGTCATGATGACTGCTTAACTGTCAGACAGCTTGTCCAGCCGGCTGCAGCCAGCTCTTGTAGCTTTTGACCACATCACACGTGGGTCTTAAAACTAGGACAGGGCTATTTATATCTCCCGCATCAGCCTTCAAGTCGCAGGCCACTAGCAGGAAGGTCAGCCTGTCGGCCTGTTCGAAACTCGAGGTAATCGAGACTCGCACCAGGACACGCCTGTGTTTTAGGTCAGGAAAAAGACTCAGAATCCTGGGACGCATCTCTCAGGGCAGTTGTGCGTTGCACGATGCCCTACGACCTCCCCCTCCCCAGGCTTCAATCAAGCGTCACTGGCATTGAGACAGCTGTGACGGCTGACGGCAGGCGACGCCTAGGTGAGGCACGAGCCTCTTATTGACAGTGGCCACCCACTGTCCTTTGTTGTTCCGCCCTAGGACTCACTCTGGAAGCGCTCGGGGTTTCCTCCAGGAAGAGGTGCCACGATCCAGCCCCCCAAAGTGCTCCGACGGTGAATTGAACTCCCGCACGGAAGTGCATACGGAGTTGCTTGACCTCCCGGGTGAAAATCAGTCTGGCTGAAGCTGCATTATGGAACTTGTGTCAGCTGTATCCAGTGGGGTCCAGGCTGATTTTCAGCTGGATCAAGCTTGGACCAGATCTGTAATTCAGCTCCAGCTGTACTCATTTTTATTACGGGTGGTAGCGGGAAAATTGATTTGCTGGCTACACCTGATGGGTATCAAAAAAGTATTTTTTGGGTAAGAAAATGTTACAGGAAAGTCTTTCTATGCATTCAGCTGATTGATATTGAGCAAAAACACGATCTCGCAAGATGGTGTTTTTGCTCCGTATGCAAAAACACCATCTCATCCGGTCAGTATCAATTGCCAGTAAGGTCAGCAGTCATTTCAAACATGCAACATTCTATAGCAACTGCTGAGGAATTGAAATGCAGTGCGGATTAGGTCGGGGGGGGGAGGGTTCTGAAGACCTGTTGGGTATGCAAATCGAGCTTTTCTTTGAAAAGTAGTACACATATTATTGTACTTTTGCTCACATAGTGTATCCCGCTCAATGCAACGTCAGCCATCTAATTTCGTTTTAGCTGCTAAATTGCTGTCAGGTCACAAAGGTATTTTTGGACTAGGGCTGCAAGCATGGAATTGTGTCAGCAACTTTCAGCTTTCTCCAAAAACAGTCATTTTTCAATCCCCAACAAGCGAATTGAAGCTCTTGGCAACACCATCAAGCAAAACACAGAACTAGCTGTAAAGTCAGGACAGCTAGTTGTAATAAACAGCTAGCCTATCTGTATTTAGACATCAGGCAGCTCAGTGAGGCGCCAAGATTGCGAAAAGGCTGAAGACATGCGCGCAGTCTGCAAAACAAGGCCGTAAGCCGACTCGTGTCCTGTCGATAACCCCGGGTGCGAACCATCGGCCAGCCGTCAGTCTGCAGATGCGAGATAAGGCGGGCATTACAGCCGTCGTCTGCAAGAGTGATCAAAATGGGAAGCGGATCTGGTTTGCACGATTGCAGATTGAGGAACTCAATCCAGGAACCTTTAAAAAAAGGGGGGAGTGGAGGGAGCTTGTTGGGCCGCTATCAACGCGGGGCGGAAACAGCAGAGAGAGGCGTTACTGCGACTGACTTCCTTCTTGCGTGGCCCCTTGCCAGGCACCATTGCTTAATTTTGCTTTTTTCGCTTCACCCCTCGTTGGTTGTCGAAAGATGTCTGGGGTTCCGGAGTTCCTCCTTGGAGCCCTGAAAAATAAAAATGAAGAAACTAAACTACTTTTTATTAGATTTTTTTTGTGCAGGGAGGAAAGGGCTCCGTGTTCGGTTTCAGGAGGAATGTGCATTGCAGGGCTCTCGAGTTACGTCCGCCCTCATCAAGGCCTGCACGATTGGGTTTCACACTGTAGGGGTTGGACTGCTGAGCTCAGTTAACCCAGTTTGGGTTTGTTGGAAGAGGATTTATTATGTTCAGCTGTTATGTTGTTCAGCTGCTTGTCTGGAGTGAAGTTTCTCGGATCTGTATCGAGGACGGTCTATGAAGGGCTTGATGACCAAATGTGATTTGAGCTGTATTCTGTCTTGTAACAAGGGCTAGGTGAAAGAGTTGTTCCTTTATGCTTCACCCTTGTGGCAGCATGCAATGATTGCTTGGGGAAGAAATCATGCTAATCGTGAGTAGCTCTGCCGGCATTGTTGTTCTGTGTCGTGGTGGTTAGTTGGGTTCTATTGGAATGATATTATACGGCTCTTCGTTCTCCAGACGTTCAGTCATTGCAGTAATCTGCTCAAATCCTGCTTAGCAAGCGAGACACAGTTTTGAGTTTTTGCTTTATTGCTTTAACAATGAAATAGATGTCTCAAATGAACTTGGAAACAACCCTGAAATGAATGGCTAAATATATTTTGATCCATTTCCTCATTTCTTAACCCATCGCTGGAGTTGCTGACCACAGGAAACCTACTTTACGTCGATGGCGTTCTTATCATTAGCGAGTTTCCAGAAGGCTCTACAGAAGCTGTGACGGGTCCTAATTATCTTAAAGGACATTCACGGGATCTCTTTTTTAAACCGTTTCTACCCTTGAAAGCAGGTTCTCACCGTGGACAACTCCACGGAGACTTCGTCCTGTCCAACGCACTTATCGGCTTGTCTTATCGAGCACTTGGGACAGCAGCGTCAAGACGCACAGAGATGCATTACTCAAGATTATGTCCCAGTTTATGGAGCGCTTGCCTGCTATTGCAAGATAGTCTTGACCTTAATGGCATTCTAATGCCCTGTGGTGGGGGTTCTTTGGTCAGTCTTTTGTGCGTTTCGGACGTAAAGCTGCGTTTTGCATCTGTGGATGTTTGGAGCGTTTCTGCCTAAACTGCCCTTACGGTCAATTTGCTGTGGCATGACAAACAGAACATTGTACGAGGAAGAAAAAAAAGTGGTCATGGTCGATGTGTTAGCCTGTTCCCTGATCATTCGAGTGAGCTTTACGTGGTGATAATCTCGAGACTGTGGGTTTCGGCTCATTTTGATGACCATAGAACGACTGAAGTTATTGTTGTCTCACCCTTTCCTGCGTTTGTTTTTTTCCATATTTACGTGTGAATGTATGTTACCGTTCGCACCTTTTACCGACAGATGTTTTCCCCATTGTCCCATTTTTATGGCTTTCGAGGCACTATTGAGATCCATGTTTCAGACTTATGAGTGCAAGGCTGCAAAATTCAATGCACATCTAGGTGTCGACATTTCTTTGTCACTCGAGATTTTTTTTTTCACACCATTGAAATTAACTTTTATTGTCTTTTTGCATGTGGCCATTTTGTCTTCTTTGACAGTTGTTCGAAATATGTTTTCGAGTACTCATTCTAGCTTTCGAGGCAGGTGTTATCTTGAGAAACGTCGTCAATTATTTTTTTAATCTACCTTTGACCTTGTGTGGCAGATGTCAGCCTCGTTGCCACTTGTCTGGGGCTGACGGACAAAGAATGAAGGACGGTAATTGTACAAATATGGGATGCCTAGGTGGCATTTCTCGGTTCTTCTCGCACCTTTACAGGCAGCTGTAGCCTGGAAGGATTGACGCCTTACTGACACGACTCAATGCCTCCACATACTCCATCTTGGCCTGGTGTTTGTTGAAGCTGCTCTTGCTTGTGAATGAGTTCAAGGTGTTTCCAAAGAATGGGATGGTGCCCCATCTAATAACAGCATTTTTTTATCAACTCACTTGTGACTTCAATCTTTTCCTAGCCAATTACACTTTTCTAGTTCTGCATAGGTGTCTGTCCAAGAATTTGTTTGTTCTTTCGAGGCAAGTCATCCCTGCCTGGTCTTCTGTGACCTTCCTACTATTTTGGACACACTCGTTGGTTTAGTCGGGTGGATCAATTAGCTCTCTCCTGGCATCGCTGAGGCTTGCTTGATTACATGGATCATAGCTTGCCTCATGTCTGAGCTGTGGTAACAATATTATTTGCTTGTTTGGTATGTTTGATCTTTTCCTGTCGCACAACGTGCATTGCCTTATGCTTAGTCTGAGCAAGTCTGCTGGCAGGTGGCATGATGAGATGCGGAATGGTCAGTCATTAGAATTTTATATGCCCAGCACTGACTCTTTTTTTTGCGATTCTGTAGCTGAGAGCCTTATTGGGTGTTTTTTTCAAATGAAGACGGGTGTCAGTGAGGTGTACTGCGCTCGAGTACAAATGTTGGATGGGGTGTCACACTAGGCAAAGTGGGCCAACTCGAGGTGATTTTACAAACACCGACAGAAGCTTTGAGCATGTGTGTTGCCGTTTTCTAACTTGTTGAAGATTGCCATCCACTGCGGCACTTTACCATTGTTCTTATTGATTGTCGTAGACATTCTTTTCCTCCAGATTAGTTAGGGAGTGTTGTCTACATAGTAAGAGGAAACCTGGCAGCCTCAGCACCGTGGAGCTGGATTCATTTGACGTTCATCAACCACGATAAGCTTACCCCAGTTGGTTTAGCAATACACGCACACACACTCATGCCGGTGACGCGGACCACACTGTTTCCCTTCCGAGCCATTTTTCTAGTGGAAAGCACTCGACTCTGTGTGCTCGTGGAGTCGTAGCACGTCGGTTTATTTTGTGTGCGGGCGACTCTTATCAGAGGTTCCTTTCAGGCAGTTTCCTGCTTGCACTGTGCGTCATACCCCACACATGCGTGAAACCACGACCTTGTATTATAGACAAGGAGCACAGTGTTTGTCGAAGGTGTGTATGTGTGGCGGCACCTCGATACAAGAACGTAATGAAGACTTCTAGGGCTGTGCTTAGAGGTCGCCATGTTTCAAAACAGCCTCTAAGTAGGAGGGTCAATTAAGCACACCAATATAGAGATAGAAATAGAGGTATCTTTCTTTCATTTATTTTTTAAAATACTATTACAGCAGTATAGTATTTGGTATGAAAGAATGCAGTAGCATCTAAAATAACACTAGTTGCATTCGGAACTTTAGTAAACTTGTTACAGGGTTTGGTTTGAAGCGTAAATTAATTTGATGATGCAGGGCTAAAGCATAGGGGGGATGATGATGCTGATTGTGCACATTGTCAGAGGAGTACACAGGCATTGCCTAGAAAGGTATACCTATGTACTGTTCTCGCTTGCATAGTGCTTGTTAATACAGTTTTGATGTCTGTAAGATGAACGGACCAGGGCTGTCTTAAGGCAAGATGTCAAAATGTCAACTTACATTTCCAGAACTTTCAGGTCTCTTTACGTGTTCAAAGGGAATTGGCAAACTTTGCCCTAACGCTTGGGAGTGTTGGGAGGAGGACCAGCTTCAGTAACCGTATCATATACTCAGACTGCATTAGTAACTTTTCCCTTCTTGGGAGACATAGATCCGTCTTCCTGTTTACTTTTCTGACATGTCTGCATTATTCGACTTTGTGTTTTGTATTTTCATCACTGCTTTGCCTACTGTAATGCCCTTTACACTCCGAAGGCACTGGTTTCAATAGATGAGATTGAGGCAGTACTTCATTCTAACAGATATTTTATGAAGGGCTTTTTTGTGCATGCTATGCTTGCTATGATTCCAGGATTGTGCAAGCTGCAAGTTCTACCATGCTGGTTACGACTCAATTACTTGTTTAGCACATCTCTACCAGTTCTTGTAGATCTGCAGATCTTGTTTTTTAACAGCTCCACCCATGTTTACTTTAACACTAGAAAAGATTGTTGTCCATTCTATTTTTTCTTCTGAAGTGATTGGTAATCTACCATCAGTAAGTCATGTTTAAGTTTTCCTTGTCATTTGTGACTCTTGTAAATTTATTCTTTTGTTTAATTCAGGCTTTCATAGCATGAAATATATGTTTGGTCAAGTATGGCTAATGTTGCATTACATTTGGAAACAAGCGTTTCTGAGTGCCAACCACTAAGTTTTGCAACGTTTTTTATTTTATTTTGGAGGTTATGTGTAAATATGTTGTCTAGTTGACCTGATTACATTTCTGATATGCTCGAAATGTTTTATGAGTTCAAAAAGTCAAAATGGTTTTATGAGTTCAAAAAGTGAAGGGTGTCTAGTCAAATATGTTGATTAGAAAAGAACCGTGGTCTAAGGGATGAAGGTATCAGTTGCTTCCAGAGATTGGCTCCATTAGCAAGTTCGTGATTTCCAAGAGCCACTGGTCTTTTTATGTCCGATAAGGCTGGCACTGTTCCATCCCTTGTCTGGCAGGGCTATCAGAACAAAGCGTATATCTGATTACGCCCAGGGGGCGAGATCCAGGACGTGTTATCAAAGCAGAGCCTTTATCTATTCATGCCATACGAGCAGCGGTGACCCCGTGCTGCACCCTTTGTCTGAAGTCATTTCTTAATGGAGTTTGCACTCGATATTGGCCCATAATTATCTAATCGCGGCGCTGCTCACAATAACGTCTCTGATGTCTTAATAAACAACTAGGTATTACAATACAAAGGAACTTGGGCGTCTGTCCACTGAGAGTCTGAGATGTATTGGTGGATGTTTCTTGTAGCCGGTACCGCGTGTCGTTTGTATTCAGTTCTTAAGATGGATTCGAGGATGAACACCTTATGATACTGGTGCTGTTGATATATCAGTTTGATGTGGCAGGTACCTTTATTATGTGCCGGGGCATTGACCACTCACTAACTTCCAAAGTGAGCTAATAATACTACTTGAAAAAATATTGGCCGTTTCCAAAATTAGGTACTGTCATCCCCACTGTTTACTAGAGTAATTTGTCTTGTGTGAGAAAAGGACATGTAGAAAGATCCGCATGTGTTCCTCATTTGGGTATCCTCTGCAACGACATAAAAGAAATTGAGCTGGGATAACATGTTTTAAGTGACGCAGTGAAGTGTGAAGCCGTATTTGATGGCATAGTTTTGGAACATATCAGAATCTTACTTTCCGTCGATGTCTCTGCAAGTTCACCGTCCTTGAGCTTTCCTTTTATACAAAAAGATATAGCGAACCTTCTCTACTGTAGTATAGTCAACTTAAGCATGTCATACAAGACGATTAAAAAAATAATTGTAATACTACTAGATTGCGTTGATGTTATTCCAAGAAGTTATTATGACAAGGCCTGTAAAGCTGGGTATTGCTGGTCAATGAGGTACATTGGAGGGGCGCGTCACTGACCATGAAATGCTATAAAGTTCCCATGCCTAGGGTGGTATGTAACGAGGGTGCACACACACCACACAAGGTTTATTACGAGCGCAAAACATCACGGTTTTGTTTATAATGTCGCATTGTGCTCGAATGCTGGACGAGCGTGGTGAAAAGTTGGCTCCAAGTCCAGGAGCACTCGATTCGAAAGCATCGTGGAATATCGGACATTGGAATATGGCGTATTGGAATACTCGTTTGAAGAGCACGTTGGAATACTTTTAGGGTCACTACAAAGCTTCATCATCGTCGGCGTCGCATATCACTGGCGTCTTGTGTCACGGCTCTTATTTGTGGTGCGAATTTGTCGTTCAATTTGGTTTTACGCTACGCTGTCTGGTTGTGTGCGGTTTCGAGCCGAGCTATGAGTCACTGTTTTTCAGGCGGTTGCACCAGACTGAAGGCGCGAGTGCACCGACGTTTTAGGCTGTGTTCGCAGGTGTTCCGTACGTGTTTTTGGCGAAGTCGGCAGGTGTCATCCCGTCGTTTTTAGCACTGCACTGGACATGTTTCGGATACAGCTGTTTCGACTATCTACACAAGTTTGCAAGGCTTTTTTTTTTTTTTTCAAACTTACTTTTTTTTTTTAATACGTCCCTTCGCAATCAGATTGATGGAGTCTGTACTGTTTCCTGTTATTCAAGAGTTCTTAACAAATATAAAAAAATTACTACGCCCCCCCCCCCCCCCCCCCCCCCCCCATTGTTTGCATATATATATATTTTTGAATACAGGGTGTTTGGTTTTAATTCAAACAGATTTATGTAAAAGCAAGCCGTGAAAGGTATAATACTGTCTATGCATGTAATATTATTCGATTCATCGCGACGATTAGTCCCCTATATTATGTCCCCCTGATCATGTTATACTCCGCGACAACTTTTCTTTGCAATGCAGTGGAAGGTAGAGGCCCGCGTCCCCTCTCCCATTTTGAGTGTACGCAGGCTCTCCTCCTCCCCCATTTTCGGGGAGAGGAGAAGAGCCCGCGCACACTCAAAATGGGAGAGGGGACGCGGGCCTCTACCTTCCACTGCATTGCCAAGAAAAGCTGTCGCGGAGTATAGGCACGTGCACAGACCGCGTTAGTGTAGCTTTCCTGGCTTTAAAGAAAAGAGAAAGAAAAGTTGTAAAGCCTATTGACGCTCCTCATTTCCTGATTGGCCCATCGGAGTTCTCGTCTTCCAATGCTGCAATCTGATTGGCTGCGGGCGGACAATGAGATGCGCGGAGTTTGCTACGCCCCCCGTTTCTCTCGTGACTTTCGCTACCACCTAATCATGATTTCTTCTTTTTTTTTTTTTAATAATAATATTGATCCCACGATTTACCGGGCACCAATTATTACGAGTGTGCGTGTCCGTGGAACACGACGAGGGTTCTCGAAATGCGAACAAGGCGGAGATTGTCGCTTCAGTGAAAGTAGAACCAGAGCTCCGAATGGAACAGGCGTAGGCTTTGTATCAAAGTGACAGCGAAAGAACCGAAAGAGTAAGCCCTTTCTAACTGAATAAAATAGGCTGGCATCTTGCTAGCCTAGTCGCATATATATATATATATATTACGTAGCATGAGCCAGCTGTTCAAATAAAAAAGAAAAAGCTATCTTGTCGCCGTTAGTTTTTTTTTTTTTTTTTTAATTATTATTATTAAGCAATGTGTTTGCGCCAGATAGTGATGCTGAAAAGCAACTGAACAATTAAGGGGTACAAGTTACAAAAACGCAACTATAGATGACGGTTACTGAAATTCAGTTGCTACCAGGAAGGTTATCTATAGTCCGTTTGCGGGTTCAGAACTGCAGTACCGACTCCTCCTACAAAGCCCTCGCACTCTTCCCACTTGGGCAGAGCGAACTCTGGAGGCAGAGGAGGAATCCAGCAACCATGGCGAGCAGCGCGAGCTTTGCGCGAAGTGAAATTATCTTGCCATTTTTAACCTGCAACAGACTCTAGTCACTGATATGGCGGGTTCGAATCCCGGAGAAAAGCTCACCGAGAAAAGCTTACCGGACACGGACATGCACGTTTTCTAGCCGTTCGTGCTGGTGTTTCCACACGTAGCCTTTGTGTGATAGTGCCCTTCTACGGCGAGCCACCCTTGACGTTCAGAGCTGCACACTGTCGTCGTTGTTACTCGTCGCTATATAAGAACTAGTCTCCTGTAAGGTGTAAACGTTATACATGCTGAAACCCGCTCAAACGGACGACGGAGAAAGAAAATAGCGTAGCCGGCACTGATTACATCAATTACATTTTGATTGCATCAACAGACACCTACTTATCTATCAGGCACTACGCAATCTTTGGAGTTGAAGCGGGTTCACACACCGCTATTCATATGAGCTCGCAAACAAACAAACCTCTTCATTTGACAGAGCTACCGACGGGGCACTGTCAGCTGCCTATAATTATTGTCTTGTCTTTTTTACCGGTGTCCCAATGTTCTGATTTTTATAATTGCGGCTTCGTTAATATACAAAATGGGTGATACTAGTTTCTGAGGAATGAGTAAATATGCCCAATGAACTTCAAGAATATTACAAAAAGAGGACATATCTTTAATGAAGCGACGAAATCGAATTGTGTTCGATAGCTACGTGTGACTCAGAATCGGCTAACGTAAGAAAACATTAAAAAAAATTGGTGAGCTTTTTTCTGCATATGCCGGTTTAGCGGTGAGCTTTTCTCCGCCGCCCGCCCTTTCTTCTCGCTGTCGCCATGTTCGGGGGGGGGGGGGGGGGGGGGTGGGGGGGGGGGCACCGTTTTCGCACGACCAACTTTGTCAAGCTTCGCGCGTACTCGACCTTTTCTTTTTTGGACGATTCTGTTTTGACCTTCGGTAGTGTGGGGCACAAGAAAAGCAAGGAAAACCGGTACAACGGGCGCGGTGCTAATGGGTTGTGCCGGGCGGATACGCGTTGGGCTTCACTTCATCTGTAGTTCCCGCCGAGACCCCCTCCCCCAAAACGGCACTCGTTGCTCGAAGGGGGAAAAAAAAAAGTTAATGAAATGTAAACACCTTTGATTGGTTTCTATGCGTCTCTGGTCGGCGTGGACGTTCGCGCGACGGGCTGCTTTTATCTCTCGTCCCGGATGTCCTAATCGCTTCGACGCGCCTTGGATTAGGGCACGGATTAGACGCATCGCCCCAGTTTCTCTTCATCTTGCCCACTTTTTTTTTTTTTTATTCTTTTTGGTCTGTTTGCGAAAGAAAACAGAGGCGTCTCGTTGTTGTTGTTGTGGCGCTGTCGCCGTCGCCCACTTGGTTGTTGAGTTCGGAGGGTGCAACTCTGACGCTGCGGCGGTGGTGTGGCAGCAACGGGGTCGGACGACGCCTCGTGTGTATCGAGGCTGAGGTGCCTGGGGCTTTTACGTCATCGAGTGAAGGCCATAACGGGGCACAGATGGGGGACGAACGTGTGTGTCGTCAGCATTTTTTTTTTAAAATTTATTTATACTGTCAGCTCTTTTGGGGTCTATTACAGGGGTGGGAAGAAATGCAAGAAAACGGGAAACGAGATCACTCAGACCTAAACAGCGTACATAAAGGCGATGCATAGTTGTTTTTCTAATACGCAAGATAAAATCAAATAATTACTGACGAAACAAAATCTAAATTTTTAATAAGTCGCGGTGTTGGGTAGCATATTCCATTCCTTAATGGCCCTAGGGAAAAGAAAACTATTTATAGCAATCACTTCTTACAGATGGATTGGGGATGCACATGCTGTGACGATGTCTTGAGGATTCAGCTGTACTCACTTCATAGCAGTTGGTTCTATTGATTTTTATGCATTTGTGAAAATTTTGAAAAATAAATTTCAGCCTTTCCTACTTTGTTCTTGACTCAAGCGTTGGAAGACAGCCGAGTTCACATAGGGAGGGAGGGAGGGAGGGGGAGGAACGCGGCTATATTTATTAAAAATAAACGTGGAAGCGAGTCGCTGGATTCTCTCTAGCTTACAGCAATTAGTAACAATATATGGATCCCACACAATTATCCATTATAGCATACTCGATGACAGGTCTTACCAGTGTCTTGTAGGCCAGATTGTTTATCTGAGGCGCGGCTTTAGCAAGGTTGCGTCTAATGCCCCACAGTGCTATGTTAGCTTTTGTGCATACGTTAATTGGCTATTCCATGTTAAGCAAGGCGTAAATATTGCACCTAGGTATTTATATTCTTTAACTCTTACATCTTACAAGTTCGGCCCCATTGATGTTATAATTATAGGCCAGCACATTTTTCTTTCTACGTGAATACTGATATTTGAGGATTTAGCAGCATTTGTCACACCGGTACCTATTTCTTTGTAAATTACGGTTTAATTCGATATGGTCGTCTATTGTTTGGATCTTATTATAAACCGCGCAATCGTCCGCAGAACGTCTGATCTGAACGGAAATGGCATTAAAAGTGGACCAGAACACTTCCCTGCATGGGTACCCCTGAGACAACTGGTGACAGACCAGCTCTACCCCCCCCTTCCCCCCCCCCCCCCCCCCCACACACACACACACACACACACACGTCGATATACTGTCTTCGAGATGAAAGATAAGAGGAAAGTCACTTTGTAGCTTCTGGATTTTAAAGACGGCAATAATTTTTAATTACAATTTTGAGTGAGGTAATTTGTCGAGGGCTTTCGCAAAGTCTAGAAATATTATATCAGTTTGGCCGGGGCAATTTTGTTGTTTGAGAGATATCATTAACGGTTGCAATAAGCCGAGTTGCCGTGGAAAGTCGTTTGCGGAAACCGTGCTGCGATCGGAACAATAAGTCATACTTTTCCAGATAAGCCGATAGACGTTTCGACACAATATGCGCAAGTAGCTCGGAGCATGTACTTGTAAGGCAAATGGGGCGGAAGTTACTCACGTTTGAAACACTACCGCTTTTGTGGACAGGAATAGTTTTTGCTAGTTTCTACGGGCCGGGGAAAGAACCACTACTAATGGACAGTCTAAAGATCGCAGTACGATATTTAGAGACCCACCCGGCGTACGTTTTGAGGAATTCATTAGGAATTTCGTCTGGTCCCGGGCTTTTCTTTGTGCCGATGCTAAGTAAAAAATGAAAAACGCCTCGCTCATTTATTATTATTCCCCCCCCCCCCCCCCCCCTCCAAAAAAAAAAAAAAAAAAAATTGGAAAAAGAAATTACGCATCGCCGAACGCTCATTTTTAGCCAAAATGGTCCGAGCCAGACGCCGAAGTTTCGAAACTAACCGCGATAATATTTAAAAAATAAAATAAAAATAAAAAGAAGAAAGGTAGGTTGCGCGATATGCTGAAATTTTCAACGGGAAAATGGCGACCGACAGAGATTTCGAATGCATGGAGCTGAATGCCGCCAGTGACCGAATGTTATTGTGGACAAAAATCACTCGTAAGCTCTGACCGAGGTAACGGTTAGTTACGAAACCTCGGCGTAGTTTTTATTTTGGCGCTGCCCCGCGTGTGCTTCACGTTGGCCCAGCTGACGTGAAGAAATCCGGCCAGAGCAGCGTCGCTATCGGGAGTTGTTGGGTCGGCCATCCTGGGTCTCCGGCGGCCCCTTCCGATAAAGCTTGAGAGCTTTCCTTTTATCCTCCTTCACGGCCGCTGGATTTCTGTGTCGCGTCTTCGCGAGTTGCGCTACGCCGCGGAGGCACCGCCACGCGCGCCAATGCGTGCGGGGGTTGCTCGCGCCGTTGAGAAGTGCCTTTCTTTTTTTTTTTTCCCGGTGTTTCCGCGTGGAAATTATGGGGGTCTTTCAGATGTCCTGTATATAGACCACTGTTCTGATCGTCTTGTGCACGTTGCCATCTTTGTCTATAGACCTTTTCCACAAGGGCGCCGCCATCTTTAATTGACGTCACTTCCAGTATGGGCGAAAACGTAACTTTGCCGTTGCCACGCCAATAGAAGACATTTAGGATATAAGCCTAACCGTCACACATTCTCGTTTCGGCTCGCCTCTATTTTTTTTACTGGTTACAGGTTGAAACGTTTTACTTTTTTTTCGTCGCCCATACTGGAAGTGACGACAATTCAAGATGGCGGCGCCCTTGTGGAAAAGGTCTATAGACGCTTTGCAGCAGCTGTGCAAGGACGCCGCCATAACTGACCTTCAGTTTTTGTTTCCTCTTATTTCGTTTATTTCACTTCATCATTACCATAGCAGGCCAGGTTATTGCCACATTAGATTCAAATGTGTCTTTTTCTAAAGCATCGGCCTTTGTAGAGGATCGTCAACTACCGTTTCAGTTGCTCGGCATCTCGGTAAGACAAGAGAAGGTCAGCAATGGCGGCTGTAATTTGGCGCGTGTGTAAAGCGTCTATACTCGTGTTCAGCCAACACCACCTAGACAGAAGGCCTCCGCATGGTTTCCTCTTCTTCTATGAAACGTCATCACAGTCGGATCGCGCTCGGTCGGCTATTGGACCCGAGCCCGACCTTCGACGCGCTGATTGGCCACGAGCCGCAGCCGAACACTGACGCAGCACTCGTGCCCAATCTCTCGCCTCTATCGATCTGACTATGGTGAGGTGTGTGGAGGCCTTCTGTCTTGGTGGTGTTGGTTCAGCCCAGCAAGAACAAAAAAGAGAGAGAGAGAGAGAGAGAGAGAGGAAGTTTTGCGCACAAGTGGTTCGTACAAGATTCGGTTGTCGGTGGAAGAAGCGATGCTCTTGGCGTATGAATCGTGCTCGTCTCGATAAAATGACATATATATATATATGTAATTTAAAATGCGCCTTACAAATGACGAAAATAATCCCCGGAGAGAGAGGAACAAGGGGGACAAAAGGACAAACGCAAATCTCCAAACACAGCTAGGTGACTGGTGCGCGACCCAAAATTTCATTGTCATCATAACCTTACATACTGTAAACCACTTAATTTTTGGCGTATTTCGCGACACACCTACAACGGGGGGACAAATAGGTCCCGCGAACAATTCCGGTAAAATGTAAACACATTCGAATATTTTGAGATCCCACCGCGTCGCGAAAATCGGAACCCGCGAATGATTCGAAAAAATCAGCTTTGATCGACCTAAATCGTGAAACATTGATCCCGCGAAAAGTAAATCGTTAAAAGCAAATATCACAACACTCTACATAAAGAAGGAAATTAGTAAAATTCCGCAAAAAAAACATTTAAAATATTTTTTTTTATTACGATTTTTGAGGTGGGAAAGCAAGTATATAGGGCTGCGTAGTGCGTTCCGCCAGCATGCGTGCCCTAGCGGTCTTGTACGGATTATCGGGCGCTTCGCGTGCGTGCGCAGGCCAGTGACTCAGCACTTTTCGCCTAAATGCAAACCTGAAGGAGCGAAAAAAAAAAAAAAAAAGGCGAAGAAACGGTAACAAATGGTGTACGGACGTCCAGATCGACCTGCCATGAGTCGAATTCCAGTTCAAGAACTGTATTGCAGTAAAAATGAAAGTTCGGTCCCCTCGCGGAGCTTTACTTTTCTTCTCTTTATATGTGATGAATTCATATACTTGTATGCGCATTTGGGACGAGTTATTTGTGATTTGATCAGAACTTATAAATGTTTCGAACGCAATAAGTATTCATTGTTTTTTTTTCCTGACAGCCAAATTTTGGAATTACTTCCCGCAGCGTATGTATACTGCGCAGAACTTGCTCTTCCTTTTCCAATGCGTACGAATCTTGAGGTGTAAAAAGTCCGAAGACACGACGCGCTTTTTTTGTTCACCGTAACTGAGAAGTCCCAAAGACCAGTGGGATAACCTGACGTGCCCGAGGAGTCCCAGACATGTTTTTTTTATTCAGTCGGTCTGGCTCGGGGATCGTCTATTCTGCTCGTGAACATGACACGACGTCTTGGGAAACGTCTTTCGTAACATTTTCTCGCCGTCATGTTTCTCTTTTCGCGCTGGTCTCGCGGCCTTTCTACGTCGATACTATATAACGCAACGTGATGTCCCGCCACGTCGACGACGCGACCGTCCCGCTTGCCGCCGACTTAATTTCGACGAACCTCTATCTTTCGGGCCGTACATAAGTTTAAATGTTACGTGGTACGGACTCTCTAAAAGACACTGTTTACAAAAAAAAAAAAAGCCCGTTAAATTTAACGAAAAAAATTTCACGTGACCTATTCGCAACTTCCAGCGATGGTGGTACCGCGGTGTGGGAATTGCGCTCCTTAGCTCCTGGATGATTGACCTCATAATAAATGGGCTTGCCTACACCTTCCTGACGTGAAAAGTAAAGTAAGGCTCTAATACTGCTAGTATATAGCAAAACTAGAATTATTCACGCTTCGCAGACCTAGCCACGTACCGCTGTTTTACGACGGTCATCCAGATGACAGCCATTTTGGTAGGCACCAGTGCGCCCCCTATAGGTCGTGAAAGTTACGAATACACCGACTCAACTTTGTTACTCGCACCGCGTGGGTGGCGCTTCGGGCGGGCTTTCGGAATGGGGGTGTGGGCGGAAGTCACCGTGTGGGACGGGCATTCCCGTGTTGTTTTGGAAGAAACCAGAGTAAAAAAAAACCTGCCAAAAGAGCCGGGAAAGTTGGGAAGATCAGTTTTCACGTGTTTTCTGCCTGCTCAGTTCGTCGGAGAACGTGGAGAGTTGCCGTGAAAAGGGAAAACCAGACACCGTCGGACCGGCGGGAAGCATTTTGGGTTGAATTCACGGATACTTGTGGTCGTCAGGGCTATATGTTTTGTTCCAAAAATAACGCGCGAAAACCGCCAACTTGTTCGGACGCCCGCGGACCGCGTTCAGTACGTCTTCACGTTCAAACGGCCGATAATTCAAACTGTCGTCTGCTCGTTCAAACGACAGCGGCACGTAGACCAAACGTTGACCCGACAAGAAGTAAGCTCGGGCCTCAAAAGACTTCCAAGTCCGCAGGTTGTTTGAGGTAAGTAGGTTCGGTGTAAAGAGTAGATAGAAGGAGATGGGTGACCATCGTTACCACAGGCCATCACCGACTTGTTGTGCCTGATTTACTTGGTCCGATTCTGCTCATGATTTTCAGTGGTGACGTCGAGCATCCCAGGTGTATTGTGTACGGGATTCATTTTACGGGTGCGAACTATCCGAGGAAAATCTTTTCTTTTTTTCTGCCTAAATTTGCCTCCCGTGCAGACTACACACCGAACACGGTATATATGTCTGACCTCTACGCTGCGTGTTGTCCTGGGCCTAAGATTTTGGCCGCTCCTAAATACTGAGGACACTTTTGAAGTGTCCTCAGCTGCTTTGGCACCCCGCCGTCTGCAGGTGCCAATCTCGCCTTATCTTCGCGAGAGATGGCACGGCGCCCGAGGCTTTTGGAGTTCCGATAAGCCGGCATTGGCAAGACTTTTCGCGACGGAAGGAAAACGGTGTCGAGGTTTTCGATGTCGCCAAGCGCTTCCCCGTAATCACGAACGAGGATATCTCTCTAATGTACCTTTTTTGCGCGTGCAGACGGCACAAAGTAGCGCGCACGTTAATGCTCGTTGGGGTCGGACGAATGAAAAGATGAACGCGTATACGAACGAGCCTTCTTAATCGGGCGGCGGCTCGCGCCACCTATTGGCGCCGTGGGGACCGGAGGTGGGAGTGCCTGCCCCGCTTTAAAAGGGTTTGGTTCTGCCTGACGAGCTCAAACCACATGCCGACAAACCGTCTTCGTTTGGCCCTGATCTTTAACTAGGAAAGAAATTGGGCTGAAAACGAATGGTCTCGCGTGTTTATTCTTTTTGTCCGAGCGGAACGGCAAGCTTGCCGTCGAAGCGACGCAAATGAGAACGGACTTCCGGCCCGTCCTTTGGCAATACTACTGTGTACCGAATAAGCGAAGCCTGCGAGAGGCTTCTACCCAGCGTTATCCCAGTCGGTTGGTGCCAAGTCGGCAGTTCGCCGAGACACCGACTGACAGCAGGAAATCAGAGGGATGTCAGTACGCGGAGCTCTGACTGGAACGACTGGTGGGTTTAACTCGAAGCTAACTGCCTCTTGTCTTTACTCACTGCTCGGACGAAAATGGCGAGGCACCCGATGCCGGCGTTCGAAAATCGAACGCGTTCAAAGAGTTTTTTGTAGCAAAGCAGTCAATGCTAAGGGGAGGGGTGCACCAACCGCTGCACACGCGCTTTCCTCCTCTCTTCGGGTTGCCACAGAAAGCTGCATGCCAACTATTGCTCGGTATTCCGACATCTCCGCGCCCTCTCTCTCCCCTTCGCCCCCAGTTTTTACCCGCACAGACATTTTGCCGAATTACCCTAGCATCAAAGAGAACGCCGGGAAAGTAGCTAAACGCGTTGCACGCGCTGGCTTCTGCAGCAATAAGTGTTCGTGCCGAAATGGGACAGGTGGAGCGGCAGACAACGGATGAGAGGATGGATGGATGGATGGGTGGATGGATGAATCCGGCTGAGCCCTTTGGTTCGGGCGGTAGCTTACGCCACCTAGCCATTTTGTTTTACCATTTAAGCTTAGAATGTGAAATCTATATTCACTCCGCACTGCAAAGAAAGTGAGGCTATAAAACCCCCTTGCCATCAGTTAATAAGAAAATACCTAGTTTTCTCTCGCTTTCTGCCATCATTCACTTAAATCTTTGCTTGGTAATCTCTACAGTCTTGAAATCCACTCTCCCTTTGCTCTCTCTAAAACCCAATCACTTTATTAAATCTATGTTGTTTTCGGTAGGCATAGGGTGAAGCCCTTTACAGTAGAGTATCAAGTGCTCAGCCGTCTCGTCCGCCTCTCCACAAGCAGTGCACGCTGTATCCATTTCCTGGTACTTCGCTCTGTATGTTCTGGTTCGCAGAACACCCCTCCTTGCCTCACACAACAACGAGCTACCCCTAGAATTGTCATCAATGCTTTCTTTGGTAATAACTGTTTTGTTTAATCTATAGCCTTCCAGAGCCGTCTTTGTCTGCATTCCCTCTAGCCACCGATCTCTTTCTGTGGCCTTAACTTTCTTCTTAACTGAGACCTGCTCTTCCGTATCTCCGCTATAGCCTAAAAACGTTCCTCTTAATTTCCTAGTGCGCTGCCTCCACCTTGTGTCTATATTCCTTATGTATAAATAGCTGAAAACCTTTCGTGCCCATTGCTCCCCATCCATTTGCCTCAACCGATCCTCAAATTCTATCTTGCTCACCGCTTCCCTGCTCTCAAATGAGGCCCATCACATGTCTCCTTGTACTCCCTGGTTTGGCGTTTTGCAATGTGCCCCCAAAGCCAGCCTACCTACTCCACGCTGTTTTATTTCTAGTCTCGCATGCACTTCGGATTTCATGCGTAGCACCGCGTTTCCAAAAGTCAAGCCAGGCACCATGACCCCCTCCAAATCTCTCTCACCACCTCATACCTGTTGTAATTCCAAAGTACTCTATTATTCATTACAGCTGCATTTCTGTTGCCCTCACCTATTATATACTTTTCATGCTCACTGAGATATTCTGCACCATCACATATCCATACTCCTGGATACTTGTATTTACTAGCTCTCTCAACGGTAATATTCTGTATCTTCAGCCTCTCAACTTCATCATCGTTAAAAATCATGACTGCTGATTTTTCACTGCTGAATTCTAAACCTAATTCCTCTCCTTCCCTACCACAGATGCTCATTAATTCCTGCAACTCTGTCCTGTTGTTAGCCATTAGTACGATATCATCCGCATACACCAATCCCGGTAAGGAATCGGATTGCTGAATTTTTTGGACTAGCTTACTGTACGAAAGGTCGAATCCAAGCCCACTCTTCTCTAGTCTATCCTCCAATCCTCTCAGATACAACATAAACAGCAAAGGCGATAACGGGCACCCCCGCCTAAGGCCTCGTCTTATCTCTATTTTCCCTGTCGCCTTTCCTTCCTGTGTTATAATCACCTTATTATCTTTGTAAATGTTCCTTAATAGTGCTGTTAGGCCTTCATCTAGGTTTAAGCTCTCCACTATGTCCCACAGGTTCCTTTGGTTCACGTTGTCATAGGCACCCTTGATATCCAGAAATGCCAGCCAGAGCTGTCTGTTTTCTTTTTGCGCTATTTCTATACACTGTGTTAGAGAAAATAAATTGTCCTCCAACCTTCTTCGTTTCCGAAACCCGTTCTGTAACTCGCCCAGTATGCCCTCGCAATCTACCCATTCCTCCACTCTGTTCTTTATAATCTGCATTACCAACCTGTAAACAACTGGTGTCACGGTTAGGGGACGATAATTCCTAATATCAGACTTATCTCCCTTTCCCTTATATATCATACTTATCCTGCTAAGCCTCCATTCTTCTGAAATATTTCCACGCCACGTGGCCACGAGAGCCACGTGACGGGCGCCCCGCTGCGGCGAGACGCCGAAACACGCTTGTCCCGAGCGATGGAATGTCCGCTCGTGCTCCTCGCGTTCCTCGGGCTACCGCTTCCTTTCTCGTCGGGTTTGCAAACCATGTTGCGGGTCCTTGCCGCTGCAGAAGCTGTGCGCTGACGTTCAGGTTCCCCTAGGTTCCCCGAGAAATGCTCTGTGCTACCAGATCCTCGCGCTCCAAATCTGCGACCGGGCACTTTAGGGCTCCGTCGTCCAACTGCCAGGCTTTGCGAGTATAGAGGAGGCTATGGTTTCCACAACAATGGTTGGCGGTACTTGTAAAAGAGCGTAATTATCAAGGCGCTTTAGTCGAACGCGTACGCAGTACCAAATGCTCGTGCAAGGTGCTGCTTGCGCAAGCAGTAAACCCCCCCCCCCCCCCCCCCCCCCCCTTCTCCCCCGACGGTTCGCCTCCCGTCGTTCGACGCGCTAGCGTTCTGAGCTCGGTTGCTATGGTAACCGCAGTCTATTCTATGGAATACGTGTGTTCCGAAACCGGCGTCTAAAAATGGCGCTTTACCATACTCTAGACGTAATATAGTAAAATTGGCTCGATCTCACTGCGATGACCTCGAAAGTGCTATTGGGGAGAAGATCAAACAGTCACGCCTCTGGCTGTTCGCTTCAGCTGTGGGGACAACAAGTCACTACATACGGGGGGCGTCAAGCTCCCCGTATGGTCGCCATTTTGGTCCGTGAAATGAGCAATTTCTCCTTGACCCCTCCGTTCTTGGTGAGCCGATCTAAATTCGCTGGTGACGGGTAGCTTTATGGGGACGTTTCTTGTATACCGAGATTTTGCTGGCCACACATCGGCCAAACAAGCGTACATCTTCGTACCACCACCGCAGGCTGTGTCTGTGCTTGCAGGCACTGAAAAGTAAGTTTACTTTTTTTAAAATAAGCAAGAAGAAAATAATTGTAAGAGATCCGTAAAGATGGGCATGATTGATAAGTTGATTGCATACGCAGTGCTAAAGACGCTTATATTGGCGAGGAACGCTTTCAGTACGATGATGCTCCATGGTGATCTTGGCGCGACTGGTTTAGAACTACCCTCTGGAAGCTTCGAAGATTTGAGTGGACCGAGATGACGATTCCCATTTTAGCCAATCGCCTTGCGAGGTTTTGGTCGTCTGTATGTTCGTATCCGTTTGTGTCCGGCTAGCAGGTAGGGAAGCTCATGGCGCAACTTTCCCAGGATCCAGCGACTTTAGGGACAACAAACCGAATTTTCTCGTGTGTTTCTGATCGGAGATAAGTGTCGAAGGTGACGATTTTAAGGCCGCTCCTCGTGCGAACAAACCACTGGTCAGAGCGAAGCGCTCGTGCCCAGACCGTGCTATAGGTGAGGTTTAATCTCTTTGTTATGCTGTGTTAAAGATTGGGTTGTGTGTGTGTTTATACAGCCTAGAACTTGGTCTGCCTCACAGGGGCGACGAGTCTCCCAGCTGTACATGAGAAATTTAGCCAGTGCGGTAGAGCCACTAGCCTGGGGTCTTTAACGTGCACCACGCAGTAGTGATACACGACCGCACGCCGGTACGGTGCTCATCCAGGTCGAAATATGCTGTGTTTCTATGGTGCCTGGAGTGCGTCTCCGACGGGCTGTGGGGACAAGAAGCTGGATAAAGTGCTCTCTATTGTTCGATTCAGTTGTGCACGGGCCTTGATTGTTCTCTAACGTCAGCGACAACTTAAGGAACGCAGGAGTGTTGCGAGACCCGAACATATTCTTACTCTTCGTAGCCAATGAGATCCGGGCACACATAAGACCCGAACTCAAGAGCCAGATTCGGAGAATCTAACTAGATTTGTCTTTTTTTTTTTTGCATACGAGGCGCCTCCATTCCATTCGTTCCGTTCGTCCGCCGCGGTGGGCGATCGTACCGCCCTCTGTCCATTGGGTCGGGTCATTAGCGGTGTAAGCCGCCACTGGTTAAGCACCTATCGCGGCGTCGTAAGAGCCCTTTGGCGGGGGGACCGAGAATGGGATCGATGTGTGTGTGTGTATGTGTGTGTCGGCGTACGTACGTGTGCTTGTGTTAGGCCATTACGGACTCCCCCAGAGTGGTCACGACATACCGTTTGGACGCTGAGTGTGTTTGACGAGCAGCCTTGTCCCCATCAAGAACGCAATGTGAACTCCGACTTTTTTTTTTTTATTTCGGTTTGTTTTAGTTTTAGAGCCCTCGTTCCGACTTCCGGGCCCGTTCGTAAATCGTTTTCTATTCACTTTTTGTTTTGTTACTTGGCGCGATAACTTAGACGCGTTTAGATGCAACGTTAAATTCTACGAGGATTTGCCGTTACCAGTCGGCGTCTCTGTATCGCTGATTTATAACGCCGCATTCTAAGGTGGGACATAAATCAATTATAAAAAAATAATGAACACAAATAAAGAATCACCGAGATTATTTAAGTGAGTTCGTGTATTGTTGGGGAGCTTTAGTGGATCGCTCCGACACCTCCGATAACGATGCGGTGCATGCTGAAATGAGTCTTGGTTTATCGGCTATACCGTTATCAGAGTCATCCCAGCGTTCCACTTAAAACTCCCTAACGCGGAGTGTGCGAAAGTTGCTATGTAGTAACGTAATGGAGAGATATTTCCTTTAATCTTTTGCTTGATTAGTGTATGGCTAAAACTTCTGGGAAGCGCGCTTCCTCCTCCATCATTGTGTTCTTATCTAAATTTACAAATGGTTTCCCCATGGTAGTCACGCCGTCCACACGTACGACTGCATGTTGAAGCGAATCACCCTGTAAGTGCACATGCATTATAATGTCCGGGTCTTGTCTATAGACGGCCCGTTTCCATCGGGATGTTAGGTTGTTGCCACCACACACGTGGCAAACGTTATCAACGTTGCAGCACGTTTATTACTCTAGCGATTATCTAAAGAGTACACAGATGATATCGATAACCATCCACGCATACTCAAGCGGCCATCAACGTTTGCAACGTGCGTATAAAGATCCCGATTATACACCTTTTTTTTCTCTCTCTCTTAATGGGCACGAAGTAATGGCTGGATTCCCACGTTGTCTTTTTTTCTTTGTGTGTGTGTGTGTGTGTGTGTGTTTTGTTTTAAGTATCACGAACCTCATAGACGGAGCAGCGCCATTTAGCCCCCCTAGCGACGAGTCGTGTCATTATAAGAGCAGACGATGAGAGAATGTGGTGTCGTCTGCTTGTGCGTTTTTGTGGGCTCGGGGCGCCCTCCCCAGCGGACGCATTTGGGTTAATGACGGACCGAACCCCCGAAACCTTCTCCGCGAATTAAGTAACGCGAGTGATAAATTGCAAAAAGGACGAGCCGACGCTAAAGGGAGGCTGGAAAATAAAATGAAAAGAAGAAAACGCCGAACAAGTTTACGACATTGGTTCGCAGACGATAGCAACATTCCTGGCGTCGTCGACGTCTGCAATTTTGAGGCTGCGCGATCTCGTTTTCGTAACGGTTTTTCTCGCGAGATCTTTTTGCGTTCGTTTTTGTGTATATTCCGGTTCGCGTTTTCTGACAGATTTTGATCTTTCCTTTTTGTTTCAAGATGGAGGATGCATAAAAGCTCGCGTTTTTCGTGTTTCTTTCTTTAAGCCTATCTCACTTTTTTTTTTTTCGCTCTTTTTTAGCAGCTGTTCAGAAAGAAGGCAATAGTTCCGTATTCGGGTTGGGGGGCGCAAGTTCCGTCGGTATTGTTCCTCTCTGGTTGTAATTTCGGTCTTGACTCACTCACTCACTCACTCGCTCAATCACTCACAGTTGAGTTGTAATTTGCTTTAGTTTATTAGTTTTGTTTTCGGTTACGATTTGATTTTCTTCTGTGGCTCCCTTCAAAGTAGAGATAGGCCGTTCTTTTCTTTTCCTCGCGTAGACAGACGTTTGTTTTGTTTTTTTCCTTGCTTACGCTATTTCTTTTCCTTTCTGGGTTTCTTAGCTTTTTTTTTTGTTTTTGTGAAGGGTGCTGCCTGGTTCCCCCCTCGCGTTACTTTTAGGGATTTTCTTTTTGTTTGGCATTAGCTTTTGTTCTCCGACTGGCGCTAGCAGCTGTTTCCTCATCAGTTTTCCTGGCTTCTGACATTTATTCGTTCGCCTTGTTTTTTTCATTTTTGTTTCTCCACTCGTTTCTATATATTTATATTCGTACCCTACCCTTCAGGCTGCGGTTCCTCGGTTCGAAAAGACCCGCCGCCGCGGTTGCGTAATCCGTTGCGGTGTTGAAACTGGGCGGCGTTTGTTCTCCGTTCCGCTAAAATTAGCAGACGACCCCGCCGTTATGGCTTCAGCTTTGGCTTCGGGTTTGGCCGGCCTGTGGCCCCTGTCTGTTTTTCGTCTGCTTACATCGTTCTAACCGCAGCTTTTGCGGTCTTTGAAAAAAAAAGAGAGAAAAAAAGGTACAAAATGTTTGTATCTTACTTCGAATCTAACCAAGCGGCCCATGCTTGCTTTTGCAAACGGGGCCATGGTTGGAGGGTGGAGTGGCCTTGGGGCCGAGGCTATATGGAAAGCAGACGCCGCATACTGGCTGCGCAAGCAGACGACAACGAACTTTGATTGGGTTTCGTTGTACCTTTCTGATTGCTTCGTGTGATTGTGTTTGCCCTCTCTTTTGTTATTTGTTATTCTTTTTTTGTTTCCCGCGGTGGGATTTCCTTTTTGTTTTGTTTGGGGATATAGAAAGAAAAAAATAAGCGATGGAGAATTGACATTGGTGACCCCGACTGCTGTGGGTAATTCCTGTTTTGCGGGTCAAGCCATCGGTTGCGCGTTTCGCGACCTCTTTTCAACGCCTTCATTTGTCAAACCTCGACTTAGGCGAGGTGAATGAACACGAGCTCTAGATGCGTTTAATGGTTGGGGGGTGGGTGTGCTGTTTCTGTTCGCCGCGAGGGATTGCCCTGCGTTCTGCGAAGTGCCTGATTTGCGCCGCAAATATATGAATGGCTTCTGCAGAACGAAATGGTTTAGTGTCGTTATGGTAGCATCTATGCACAGTCAGAATACACACACATGCCTACATGCGTTTGTTTTAGGTATTTATACATGCATGGCATTCATGCATACTTGTGCGTGGCGCATGTATGCATGCGTGCAAGCTTTAGCGAACGGCAGGTTAATATTTTCTATAGCTGACATTTTCTCTTGGCAACCACAAGACACTTTGCTTTTGTGATAGCAGATGGCGCTTTGCTTTTGTAGTAGCCAGAGCCAGGGTTCTGGTGATAGCAGACGACGCTTTGCTTTCGTGATAGCCAGAGCCAGAGTTCTGGTCGTGCTTTCGTGATAGCAGACAACGCTTTTCTTTCGTGCTTTCGAGATAGCAGACGATGCTTTCGTAATAGCAGACGACGTGCCGCGTGCGGACGCGCTCGCAAAACGTCCGCCGAAACGCCGGCAGCTTTTATAAACGGATCGAGAGCTGCACGACCCGCCAAGTTGGTTGCTCACGATTCGCGCATGCTTATGCCATCCTCATCATCATCACCACTTTTTCTTCGCTTCTTTTTCCCCTGCTTTTAGGCATACATTGATTCGTGCATCGCGCGTTTTTGGCGCTAGTATGTAGTTTCGGTTTCGCATGCGCCCGAGGGAAAACTGGTTCTTTGTGGTCACTTTCGCGGGTATATTTTTGCGCTGTTATGGCTGTATTTTGGTTTGTTCGCGCTTTATCGATCGTGATGGGTTTCGTACGTTGTCACGGAATGGGTTCTTTCGCTCGTGGTTGTTCTACGTTCGCGGCTTGTTTCTGTTTTGTTATTCCCTTTTTAGGTTTTCCGTCAACCCGATTCATACCTACCGCTCCACGTTTTCGTCAGCTGCGCAGCTGCGTATGCTTTTTGTTTTCGTTTTGTTTTGTGAACGGGTTTGTTCGAACGTTAAGACAATAAACGATGAAGATAATTCTGCACCTGGCCGCCCTTTTGACCGTTAGAAGCCATAACGAAACGTTAAGAAAAAAGTGTTACAAATAATTTTTGTTTTTCTATCTCGAATTTTCGCATTATTCGAATTTCGCACTACTACGGCTTGTGTAGTGCGGAGACGTGCTGCTTGTGGCACGCAAACTATACGGACAGACAGCTGACGTTCCCCAGTCTAGATTCTGAGCATTTATTGTATGTCTGACGGTGGGCGCGTCACGGTGCCGTGCCGCCATCTTGGGTCACGCGCCAGCTTCGCGAGACAGCTTAACCTTTCTATGTTCACTTTTTTTTCCCCCTCTAGTTTTTGTTGAAGAAGTTGCACATACGCTCAATTACTGTGCTTTGAGGACGAACAGGAGCTCCTGGTTAGCTGTGTGCGCTTTTTGGGCAGACATTTTGGCTCCATCCTCGGATTAAATTGAAGTTCGATATTGTTAATCTTGGAGGACGAATAAACAGTGAAATGTCTTCGTTTTAACAAGGTGAAACGTTTATAGGCTAGGTATTCTGATTACCTTAGGTTTAAAAAAGCGTAACCGCGAATTTCCCCGCTATATTTAGCGGGGAAATTGACGTCACATGGCTTTATGTCACGTGACCGATACGCAAATTCAGTTTCCCTGCTAGATTTAGCGGGAAATTTGGCGTCCTGTGACCTAGACGTAAATTCAGTTTACCCGCTACATTTAGCGAGGAAATTGACGGGTGAAAAGGGGAGTTAGCACCACTAACTCCACTAACACTAGCTCTAACTATTTTGTTTTCTTCTGAACCATCAAGCACTTTAGTTCTTCCTTACATGGCGACGGTGAGTGTTCGGCTCTCTGCGCGGCAGACAATCCTGCTAGCTCGTCCCTGCCGCTAGAACACCGTCGACGAACGCAAAGAGGCGAGGGGAAGACGTTTTCAGGCTCGTTAAATTCGATTTCGTTTAGTCCGCCCGTCGGGCACGATCTTTTGTTGGTCCGAAATCTACCGAGAGGAACAACGGCTCACTAACGAGTCTTACTCGATCGCTCTAACTCGATTACTAGTGTATACCGCGAGGTTTGCGGTATAAACCCGTGGTTGTCTAGGCCTGACAGAAACTTCGCAACGTTAGTCCCGTCCCGTCCGTGATTGGCGGATCTAGGACAGGCGGAAGGTTCGCGCGCTCGCCGAGTTGTTTTCTATGCATGCGGGGCATAACGCTTGGAGAGAAAGAGGGAAAGGGAGAAAGAAGTATGACAGTTTATTTGTTACGTGCTTTTTTTTTCCCCCCGAGCGATGTAGCGGTTTTGGATGTCGGTCACCTGTGATTTCTATTATGCACAGGGTTGTCAGATTCCTCTTCTTATTTTTGTTTTTAGAGCGCAGCTCTTAGGCGCCCGTTCCCGGCTTGAGCGGCGTCGCCGTCGGCGTCGGCGTCGCCGTCGGCGTCGGCGTAACCGTAACCCTCGTGAGGGTTACGAGGGGTACGAGGGTTAATCTCATGAGGGTTACCCTCACGAGGATCACGAGGGCCACGAGGGTTACTCACCCTCGTAACCCTCACGAGGGTTACGAGGGTTAGTTACCCTCAAAAGGGTTACCTTCACGAGGGTTACCCTCCCGAGGGTTACTTACCCTCGTAACCCTCACGAGGGTTACGAGGGTTAGTTACCCTCGAAAGGGTTACCTTCACGAGGGTTACCCTCACGAGGGTTACTTACCCTCGTAACCCTCGCGAGGGTTACGAGGGTTAGTTACCCTCAAAAGGGTTACCTTCACGAGGGTTACCCTCACGAGGGTCACGAGGGTTATGAGAGTTACCCCCCCCGAGGGTCACGAGAGTTACCCTCACGAGGGTCACGAGAGTTACCCTCACGAGGGTCACGAGTGTTGCCCTCACAAGGGTTACTAGGGTTACCCTCACGAGGGTCACGATGGCTACCCAGGTCACGTGACCCCCCCCCCCGGGTCACGTGACCTGGGGATACCCCCCGAGGTCACGTGACCCTCCGTTGACGTCATCGCCACTGATGACGTCATCATTGACGTCACTAATGACGTCACCGGCATTCGCATCATCATCACTGATGGCGTCATCAGTGACGTCACTGATGACGTCATCGGCATCGTCACGTGGCCCCAGGTCACGTGACCCCCTTGACGTCACGTGACGCCCCAAGGTCACGTGACTCCCACAAGGTCACGTGACCACAAGGTCACGTGACCCCCCCGCCCTCCGAGGTCACTTGACCCACCCCCCAGTACCCTTCCCTCCTCCTCCTCAAGAGCTGCGCTCTAATTCGGCGTTACAGGGAGTTGTAAACGGCTTTCCTTTTTTCTTTCGTTTTTAGCCTCGATACCTGGCTGCGGGTTGGACCGTTCCATTAATCGACCTCTGCGCGCTGCCATTTTTGTCTTCTGGGCTGTGGAGAGCGTTCTGAGCGTGCGCACTAGAGTCTCTTTTGCGGACTGTCGACGCCGCGCGCATGCGCCCGGAGCACGGTGACTCGACGCGATTTTCGCCTGGGTGATAAGCGCTGGAAAGGTGAATCATTAGTGCCACTATATATGCCATACCACGTTTCACCCGCTGTCCCGACGCAGCCGACGCCGCGAGCTGATTGGACGAATCAGACAACGTCGAAAGCGCACCATCATGGTGGTTATTTATTTATTTATTCAAAATACGTTGTCTGATGGTAACCGTGTCTAATGGTGATCGCGCACAAATAACTGCTCATTGATCTTTATTAATAGTACCGACGAGGTAAGTTATGTTTCGTTTTGTTTTATGTCTAAAATGTGCTTTTACGACAAACACTCGGGCAGCTTCGCAATGGCTCCGCTAGATGCCGCCGGCCGCGGTGCTGTACTTTAGGTTTTTATCGGAGCTAGACACTGATCTCTAGGGCTAACTGTATTGAAAAAACATAGTTTATCATGTCTTTTTTCCTTTACAGCGATCGCAATACAAATCTCGACTCAGTCTTGCGTAAAAGCCTCAGGATTTGGTACCGTCACGGGTCAAAATTGTACAACATGACGGCAGCCAAGTGGGGGTCATTTTTGCCTGGTGAACGGGATACTAGTTTATTATTCTAAGCTCCTCTACCTCCTTGCATAGCACACAAAGAAAAACACAAAAAAGCACACAAAGAAAATATTAAAAACAAGGAGTAAAAAGGGTCGTGTTCTATCATCGCTGAACCAACCACAAACAGAAGAGTCTCAGTGTCTTCCTTTTTTGACACAGCTCGATTTCTCCAGCGATCTCGTAGCGTCGGCTTCGCGCTGAAACAATTTCGTATTTCATAAAAAACAATTATAACACAATTAAATTGTTTTTATTTGGCCTCCAGGGGCTCTAAACTCGTCAAACACAAAGTTCGAGCCGAATTTGGCGGAGCGCAGCGATTGGACGATCACGACGATGGCTTCGCGCTTTTGTCGCCAGCGTCCAATCAGCGCGCTCCACGAACTTTCGGCTCCAACTTTGTGTTTGACGAGTTTAGGGCCCCCGTGGGGCTATGTTCGACAAATGTTTCGTTTCTCCTAAAAAGAAACGGAAGTGACGATACCACGTCTCATTGGCTAGAGGCTCAAATGACGAAGGAGGGAACTTTCGTCATTTGAGCCTCTAACCAATCAGACGCGATATCTTCACTTCAGTCACTTCCATTCCATACCAGGAGAAAATGAACATTTGCCGAACATTTCCCCCCAGGACTACAAACGTCGAAATTATCTTTTGGATATTGATGTGCCCACAAGGGCTCTTTCAAAACAGCACCGAAGCCCCTCCTTCCCTGCGTGCCGTTTGGGGAAACTTAATTCCCCGCGCCTTTCGCGTGCGTTACCGGAGCAATGAAGAAAAATGCTGCAGGCATTCCCTCACAACCGGCATCTGCAATGCAGTTGTTGAAACCCCTGGGTATGACCGACGTAACACCCAACAAATAGTTTTCCTTTATTTTTTTTTTCTCGCGTCTCTAGATACGTACACTCTAAGCCCTGTCCCACTTAGTAAGAGGGACATTTCTTCGATTTTTTCCCACTTAACTTTAAGGGGGGCGACAGACCTCTTAATATTACATGGAGATTCTCCCTCTTAATTAAGTGAGACACCAGCCCTCTTAAAGTAGGCGATACGGCGTCTCGCTTAAATTTGAGGTCAGAGTCTCTTGGTAAGAGGGATATTTTTTAGATATTTTCCCCCTTAAATTCGGAGGGACGGTGGCCCGCTTAAAATGCAGGGGTATAGTCCCCCTTAACTCGCGGTCACGCTGCTTATACATCATACAAAATACATTCTGCAGACATGTTCCGGAACGAGTCGCCGCGACATCCAAGCCTCGTACGCCACGAGGCAACCGAATCAAGAGGTTGCTTTGTCACGTGGCATGCAAAGCACGGATGTCGCGGTGACTCGTTCCGGAACATGTCTGCAGAATGTATTTTGTATGGTGTATAAGCAGCGTGACCCCGACTTTAGGTGATCTCTTTTATTGTATCGTAGAATTTCTGCTCCTTCGTGTTTGGACTGTGAGCTGACATGCTGCACTGCAGTGATGCAGTTCTCGCACTTTCGCTGATATTGTTTAACCAAAGTTATTCTGTGCTGCGTAACAGAATTGAAATTTGATCTGTATATTATGTTTGATAAGTGGAATCAATGTGTTAAATAAAACAGTAACAATCTTTAAGAGTAAACACGTGTTTTATTTGCCATGACACAAGAAAATATTTTGAAATGTCTGTATCGAAATAGTAATTTTATAACGATGTTCTGGCAGCTTTTACGGATAAAAAAAACGTTAGAACGACGCCAGAAATTGGCGTTTCTTGGAAACAATCACACAAAATAGTTCGTGCTGCAAAGTGACTCCTTTTGCCTAACATAAACAATAACAATACAATCGTGCTGAAAAAAAAACATTTTTTTTTTAGCGGATAACACAAAAAATAAGTACATTCTAAAAAAAGCCCGTGCGTCTACTTTCCCGCACAACACTTGGAAAGACAATCACCATAACTCTCGGAGGCAGCTCAGCGAATGTCGATGCCGAAACATATGATTATACCAAAAAAATGAGTTGCGACACTAACCACAACAAGCGTGACGTTTTGCATTGCTTAATGTCACAACTCAGACTGGGGTTTTTTTTTTTTTTGTCTAATCTTATGTTTCGGCATTGTGATTCGCCGAGCTGCTTCCGTGAGTTACGGTGATTGACTTTCCAAGTGCTGTTCGGGAAAGTAGATTCCTGTGCTTTTTTTTTTGGAGCGTAGTTACCTACTTCATAGCATTAAAAACGAATTATTCGGCGTCTCTTGTCATCGGCAGAAGCTCGGAATTCCTGTTGTTTTCGAACGGCCATAAGCAATTTTCTGAGCTTCTCCGACATAAACTGAATCGAAAGACTATTTTCAGCGAGCAGAATTTAGAGGAGTCCAAGGGTTTGTCCACATGCCACAAAGTAGGAGAGTCCCGTTATGTAATACACCCATAAGCACATGACTATGGAGGGGGCCTCCATAGTCGTGCTAGCGGAGAGTTTCACTGACCAGTTCCCAGAAACGATCCGTTTCTCCGAACCGAAGAAAGTCTTGGGTCCTGGAACTTTTTCGTCAGGGATAAAATCGTCCTGCAAGCAGCAATTGTTAAAAAAAAGAAAGCGTCAGCGTCAAACTTACATTTTTATTTTTGCATTCGCTTTTTCACATACCATAGGCGATGAGAGGACTTCTGGCCAATCGAGACCGGAGAATGGTCTTCATGTTCAAGAATGTTGTTGGGTTGTCTCCGCAGAAGGCACCTTTTACCTCCTCCAGTTTCTTCAGCACGGCGTGTTATGGAACCGAAGCTGTGCATCCACCTTTAGTTGAATGAAAGACCATATTGTTTTCCTTTATATACAGAGAGTTGGAATTAGAATGAAGGTAATGAAGCGCTTTCACCTCTTTCCAAGCAGGCGGTAGGAAACAAATGCGAAATTAAAGTGCAAACAGTTCAAAGATTCGGAGCCCAATCTGTATACGATGAAATAGCGAGTGACATTAGCTTATGACGTAACTTCTTCTGCTACTATTGATATTTGGTACGAGAATAGACTGCTGTTTTAAGTAATTTACGCGAATCGTTTTTGTATTACCAAGACAAAACGAAAACGCATTTAGAAGTAGATGAACATTAGAAGTCCCATGTGTTTTGGAAAGCAGGGATTGCATTTGCGGCTCGAAGCTGCAGAAGAGATCTAATGCATGTTTTAAAAAGCAACATAATCAAATAAAAAAAAAATATATTTCTGTTGACATTTCGGCGCAAGTCAATCATTTATTCTTTTTTTCAGAAGCAACGCATATGCGAACAGAACGTAAATAGAGCCTACCTACATACAAGCCTACCTACATACCAGAATACAAAAAGTTCATAATTACCGAGTTCATTGTGGGCCGTGTGCGAGTGGCCGCAGTAGACTCATCACTCAGGGTGGTGCGTTCCACCGTGCAGAGGGTCCCGGTAGAGCTCTGTACACGAGAAATCCGAGCAGAACCCCCATCTGATTCCCTTCATGTCGACGTTTGTTGCCATTGCCTCACTCTGAAAACAATATTTTTAACGGTCAGTCATTTAACGTCCATACTCAACCTAGCACTGAAGCGCCTAAGAAAAAAAAAAAAAAAAAAAAAGAAAGAAGAAAAAGCAAACTTCTGTTTATATATTTTTCGCAGACGTACCACACAGAAAAAAAGATATTCAACCAGCTACAGAAAACAAAGAGCATAATAAACATCATAAATAAAATCTCCAAAAATAAAAACATGATCGGCGCCGAAAAAAAAAAAGAAAAAAAAAAGCCGGTAGCTTTGCTGGTGCTACCGTCAAAATATAACAAACAAAAAAGTACGGCAACAAAATATAAAAAAAAAAAAATGTACTCCAAGGCCATCGCGGCACCCTTCCTCTCTTTCCGCAGACGCCGCGACGCCGACGCAACGCGCAAAAGAAAAAAAAACTTGTTTTTTTTTTTGTGGTTTGAATTAGAAGCTTGTCTACCCTCCCCCTCCCCCCCCCCTTTTCACATACATACGCACATTATGGGTTTTTCGTCGCCTCCCACTTGAGAAAGAAGTTCATAATCACTGTAACGCTAACGATGTCTACAACATAACGTTGCAGTGTAAATTGCTGTAATGAACTCTGAAGGCAAACAAACGCAAAATCGCCAACATTGTTTCCGTCAATCAACGCTCTCGGGCGGTCAACCTCAAGCATTTAGAGTGCACACCGAGAAACAAATCGGCGAGCCAAGCTTACAAACACTGACTGCCCCAGCTAGGGTGCCTTTATGCCGGCTTTGCCTTAGGGAGGGTGATGCCATCCTTTGTAGTACTCGATGCCGACAGTGTACGCTCACGGATAAAGTAAAAGGAAATTGCCGGTAATGAAATGCCGGCGTAGCAGTGCCAAAGCTAGCAGCTCGAGCTGGGAGAAGAACGAACGCGCGTCCGAAATTAAAAAGTAGACAAAAGCGTTGGGCAGAAAATGGTCTGATATCACCAGCCTAAGACAGACGCGTACACATTGGGGCACCTTAACCCGCTAAAAGTGTTTTGTGCGAAAGACACCCCTGCGGCTCACGGCAGGGCAAACGATTATCGACGCTTTGTCGTAGCTGAACGAGCAGATCCAGGAAGCGACCGCGTCCGCGGACTATAGCTGAACACTCTTACTCTACATGCAGAGCTCGTACATATCACAGCCAGCGTGAAAATATTGATGGCTCGTTATTCCCACCCGCAATGCACCCAAAACAAAAGCGTCGATATGACAGGATTACTCACCCGAAGGAAGTCAAACGAGCAGCATGACGCTTGCGACTCTCCGGCAACGACCGTCTCCAGCTCTCCGTGAATTGGCGCGAAGCCTTAGCACCGTCCGAACTCTTTGCCGTGGATTAGTGCGCCTGCCCCTCTCCTCCTGACCGAACTACATTGGTCCAGTTAAGAGGGACCAGTCCCCTCTTAATATGAAGGGAGACGCGTGAATCTTTCTGACGGTCTTTCCTGTTCAGAGGGACTAACGAAACGGTTTCCTTGGTCTCTCTTAATATGTTGGTGTCCCTCTAGATGTTGCTATTTTATTTTTCAATTTCCCTCTTAAAAAGAGCTGTCCCCGTGAAAGCATTGTTGTCCCCTCTAAAATCAGAGGGACAGCGTTTTTTATGAGAGACCGGTTTTAGAGTGTATGGGTCGAATATGCTCGTGATTGACGAAACTAGGCTAGAATTCAACCTCTAACTCGTTTTTTTCTTAAAGTTGGAACAAAATAATCTAAGCGGTCACCTTATTCACGATCAAGTCGGCCTTTGGTCGTTGTTGCCGGGGTTACCCGACGCTGTATTCTTGAAATCTCAAAAGCCGCGCTTGCAGACAGCTGCTAAAATATACATCGTACAAAGGGACAGTCTGCATGCAATGTCTAACTAATTGTTAGGAAGTGTTAGGTTATTTAATAACGTAAGATGTATTTGATTTAAATCCGGTCTATGTGACTTAAATCACTTCACTCTATCACAGAGTAACAGTGTATTGGACGACCTGCATGGGAACAGCTTACATCACCGCCGAGAAAAGGCAGGTCTGGGTTTCCTTTTCAAAGTCCTCCATGGCATGGCCGACTGTTCAGAATTGCTGTCACAAATATCTTTTACGAGTTCTTCGGACAGCGCCCAGTTTGACAACGTCTTTCTGCTCTGCTCGGACGTTAAATATTTTGGACCCCATGTTTCGTATGATTCGGACATATAATAGCATTGCAAGTCATCTTAATATTTTTTGTGTGCCTGCATTTGTCAGATCTCCGAGTCTTGTACGAGTCTCGCTGAACCTGTCATGATTGCGATTTTATTTCTTATTTTTTAATAAGGTATATTTGTTTTCGTGGAAGTCTTCTACCCTGCGGTTGGACCCTGTGTTGCGTTCTTTGCTTGTTGTGTAAGTCGTACCTTTATGTTAGCATGAGTTACCTGTATTTTACTGAACGCTTTGAGTTTTTTTTCAGTTTTTATTGTAGTGTGTAAGTTTGGGTGTACCAATATTAGGACCGTGTGGATACGGTCCTTCCTGGACATCTAATAAAAATCATTGATTCTTCATTATTGCCGCTGCTTTATACTCCAGCACGTTATACTGACGTCGCGAAGCTGCGATGGCACTGTTGTCGGCGCATGCGTCGGTCTATGGGGATCGAGCTCCTGTTCACTCGGTGCATTCTCGTCGTCTGTTCCAGTGGGCGGTCTGCAGCGCAATGGCACCCTGCGATCGAGCACCATCAAGAAGGTGGCGCCCCCCGTGGTGCCGGACGTGGTGGGTGGTGGCACCGCTGGCCGGCGCCACTCCTCGGCCTCGCCCACCTCGTCGGCTTCCCTGTACGGCGCCCTGCCCGGAACCCCGGACCCCAGGGCCTCGCTACAGGGCAGCCCCGGGTTTGCGCTGCCGGGCAACGCCGTGGACAACGCCTCGCAACCTCCCCCTTCGCCGTCCCCAGGCTACGGTGAGACCCTTTGTCGTCGAATGCCGTTTCGTCGAACACGGCTTCGTTGAATATCGTTCAGTCGAACACCGCTTCGTCGAACACCGCTTTGTTGAATAGCGTTTCGTCGAGTATGGTGCAGTCGAATACCGCTTCGTCGAATACGTTAGGGAGCTTTAGTAGATCGTTTAGATACCCCCGTGAACGATACCCGATACGGTGCATTCGCGAAGGCGGCGGCGTAGTACCGGGTACCGTTATCGGAGTAATCGGAACGATCTAATAAAACTTTCAGCAAAGGCGGCGGCGGAGTGTCGGGTATTGTTATCGTAGTCATCGGAACGATCTACTAAAACTCTATTTTCGCCGTTTCGTTCGAATACCCTCTTGTCGGAAGCCGTTTTCTGGAACACCGTTTTATCGAATACCGCTGTGTCGTACATCGTTCGATTAGTGTACCGTTTTGATCGTGTGCCGTTTGGTCGGATGCCATTTCATAAAAACACCGTTTCAGCAAATTCCATTTCATCGAACGATGCTTCATTGCAATTGCATTTGATGAGGCGGTACAATTGCTTCGCGAGTGTGCTGCCTCCGGGCGCAGCCATCTTGCTGTCGGTGCTCGCGTCATTTGATCGTACGAAGTCTCGCGGAGGCGAGCCCGCGGTTGCCAGACGGGTGCTCAAAGAAAGCGTTTTTGGCTGACCGTGGCCAGACGAGAAATCGAAACCCCGAACCAGCCGTTTTGGAGACCACTAGGGGACGCTGCAACCAGCAGATTTTGAGAAAGAGCCTACATTACAGAGTGTGCCCGACTGCTCGGGATTGGGGTCACGTGGTTTATGGGCTGCCTTTTCAATATGATCTACGAGTAAGTGCCGAATGCGTTGTTCCTCCGCGAGCGTCTCAGCCTTTCCGCCTGCTTTCCTCATCGCCACGCGAGAACGCAGCGCGTGCGCACTAGCGACCCATCTTCGCCGGTGGCGTCCGCCATTAAGTTGCAAACGCTTCCCCATAATTTGAGATGGACCCTCTCTACAATCTAGGCTGTCTCAAAACTCCCTATTAGGGAGTTTTCGTAGATCGTTTCCGCTGTCCCGAAACGCTCTCCGCAACCCGCTACGATACCCGGAACTCTACAGTCGAGGCCATCGACGCGCAGGCGCAGTAGCGTCTTCTTCGTTTGCGGACGGCTTCGCGGAGGGGGAAACGCGGTCTACAGAAACTCCCTACTGACGTGTAGGAGATGGGAGGGAGAAGGGAGCGGGGAGGGGGAGAAATGAGGAGAGGAACCCCAATAAATGGACAAAGGGAAGAATGTATCCCGATCCACTTTTCTTCTCTAATGGCAAATGAAGGGATCGTTTCCCTCTTGCGCAATGCAGTTGGCTGCTTTCGTAAACCCGTCCCGTGCAGCTCCACAGGTTGCGGGGAGAGCACGCCGTTGATCGCTTGTTGCGCAAGCTCCGGCCTCCTTCGTCTGGGGGCTTTCGTCACCGCGGCCGTTCTTGGTTTCACTTTCCGCCGAAAGTTCAGCCACACTCAGTTTCACGGCCGCGCAGCTACGAGTCGTTCCAGCCAATGCCGTACCGGTCGAGTCCCGCCTGACCTTCGGCTGAGGGTACACAGCGACGAGCTGGGAGTGATCACGTGACACTTGCTTAGCTCTGGATTGGCTGGGATTGGCTCGTGACGTCCGCTGCGGCACATCGTAAGATAAAACGCGGCATCAAAAAAAGAAAGGTGAAAAAAAATATATATTTACGGCGCGCGTGAAGAGGTTTTGTAATGTGCCGCACTGCGGGGGAATGCAGACCCTCGTTCCATGTTCGTTTCTAAGTGCTCAGTGTCGCGACTGCCGCTAAAATAAATTTAATGGAAATTGGCGACTTTTAAAATTATATATTCGCAGTGCCACTTTGCTTGGTTTCATTAGTCCAAGGTGACGCAACGAGTAGTCACTCTTTTTTTTTTTTTTTCTTTTTTACTAGTGATGGTGAATTGCTGTTGGGTAATAGAAAAAAAATGAGGCGTTTACACTTTTCTGTAATTTCTGTAAGAATTTCTTTTCTGTAAGAAGAAAGGTAGGGTATTATGCCCATCAGTACCCTCCCATCCTCCTCTGCTGCTCCCCTCCAATTTAGCGGGAAATTTTTTCCGCTAAATTTATCGGGGACATTTTTTTTCTATCTTTAGCGGGGAAATTTATTGTTGCTGGGTAATTGATCGATTAACCGGTAGGATAATCGATTAATGCTTTAATCGCCATTAATTTTTTTTAAACCGGTTGATCGGTAAAATTTTGAGTAACGAAAATATAGCAAAAGTTCAACGGTTTCACCACGCAAACGTGGACGAGCGCACTTGTATGAAGGGCAAACTGGAGTGAAATTCGATCCTAAAGTAAACTGTAGGGACGAGATTCGTAACTCCAGGCAATTGTAGTAGGTTACACGTGTCCCGGCCATTCAACACCGTTCAAGTGTCCGTTTAACGCAGCGGAGACTATCGTGAAAAATCAAGGGAGGTCGGTCTCGCCGGAAAATATCAATGAACCTTTTTGCCTCGTGCAGCTGAAGCAGGAATCTGTGAGTGTGAGCGTCTTTGAACCTCTCTCAACTACAGATCGAGGTTGATTCGAAATAAAAAAATTGTACATTGTCACGAATGACGATTGATGAGGCGACCAGCGACTAACGGCAACTAAACGTTGAATGGGGCGAACTTGAGCTCAAAACAAAGGTAGAAAAGAAAAAAAGGCTAGCGTACGTCGCAGTCCTCGATAGCGGCGCAACAGCTGGGATCAAGCGCTCGGGCGAGACTGCACCGCGTCTCGCCACGCGGGGTTCCTTATGCACACGCTTCGGCTCCTGGAATGATCGGTGTAGAAGGTTCGGCGCGTAGATCATTCGGACCTCGAATAAACAACAGGGTTCACCAGAACACGACATCTACAGAAAGAACGAAAAAGTGCGTCCGCTCCCAGGCATGGAACCTGGGCCCGTGGCCTGGAGAGCCAAGCACGATAACCATTCGGCCTCGGGCGCTCTTGCTCGAAGACCGCTCGTCACATATTCGGCAAATGCAAACAACTTTTTTTACTCTTTCGTATATTATGTAGAGAAATGAACGAGACCGATTAATTGATTAATTAATCGATTAAAGGGCGGCGATTAATCGGATTAATAATTTTAATCGACGAACAGCCCTAAAATTTACCCATAATGCAACGCGCGGTTACGCCGACGACGGCGACGCCGCTCAAGCCGGAAACGGACGCTTGAGAGCTGCGCTCTACTGGGTGTATCAAGGAGTGGCAATGCTCTTTAAATCGACCGCGAAATTCGGTTTCTTAACCTATCGCACTACGATTTTGTGCAGCGTTGCCCACATATGATGCTTTTTTTTTTTTTTTTTTGTAAAATTCGTGAAGAGCGAACTTACCTGAGGAAAAAGTAAAGAAAGAAAAAGGCTTAGCTCCTATGGAAATCGGGCAGAGCCAAAGGTCTTCAAACAATACGGCGCCGTTTCGCTCGGAAGACGAGATGGCGCAAGCGGTCGCGATGCCAACTGCGCCAAAGAACAAGCATATGGCGCCGAAAGCCGGCGTCTTTAGCGGACGATCTTTTCGACTTAAAAGCGGAGCGCATTCCGCAGGCGGTGGCAGTCGCAGAAACAAAAACAGGCGCGGTAACAACAGGGAACTGCAAAGCAGACGACATCGGTACTCCAAAAAAAACAAAAAAAAAAAACAGTCGAAATATCCCGACAAACCACTTTTCTAATCGATTATGTGTCTATTCAATGTGTTTTATCAGTAAGGTTGATAAAATAATGCATCGGCAACTGATATCAGAAAAGCTCGCGCCGCTTTTGAGTCGAAAAGATCGCCTGCTAAAGATGCCGGCTCTCGGCGCCGTACGCTCGTTCGTTGGCGCAGTTGCCATCGCGACCGCTTGCGCCATCTCTTGTCTCCCGTGCGAAACGACGCCGTATTGTTTGAAGACCTTTGGTTTCGCCGCATTTCCATAGGAGCTGAGCCTTTTTCTTTCTTTACTTTTCCCTCGGGTAAGTTCGCTGTTTGCAAATTTTACAGAAAAAATGCATCACAAAGTCATGGTGCGATAGGTTAAGAAACCGAATTTTTCGGTCGATTTAAAGAGCCTGGCCACTCCTTGATACACTCAGTAAAATTAATCGAAGGGATTGAACTACAGGGAGTTCCCGAGAAAAGAGAACCTTGTCTTTCGGCCCGGGAAAATAAACTACGCATCGCGGAAAGCTCAAACTCCGTAAGAATGGGACGCTAGTGTTTGGGATATAAGACGCGAAAGTTTGACAATATGACGTTATCTAGATTTAAAAAAAAAAAAAAAAATGGTTGAAAACAATTTTTTGAGCCGACGTCCACCTAAGCCTAATTTCGTCGAAACGATAAATGACACTGTAGGCGCCTGTAGCACCTTTCAGTGAAAAAAATAAAGAAAAAAAGAAGCATGTCAGGAAAAAAAGAGGACACTGTTCCCTTTCTTGCTGACAAGCTCTTTTAAATTGAAATGAATGTTAGAGGCGCCCGCGATGTCGTTTCTTGTTTTGACAATATCGGGCTTGGGTGGACGTTGGCTCAAAGAGAAATTTCATTTCTCTCAATTATCTTTTGATCCGGGTAACGTCATGTTGTCAAACGTTCGCCTTGTATCCCAATTCGCTAGCGCCACATTCGCAGGGTGAGTTTGGGCTGTCTGCGATACATAGTTTATATACTCCCGGCCGGAAAACACGGTTCTCTTTTTTCGGGAACTCTCTGTATAACTCAGTTACCTTAAAACGTGTCCGGCAAAAAAAAAAAAAAAAAAAAAAACAGTTTAATTTTTTTTTATTGACGCGTTTAAATATATGTTGTTCGTTAATGCCACATATGTACTCGTCACCTCAAACACCATGACGTCACGGAACACTGCCGCGTCACGTGACGTGACCTACCGTCACTTCACGTGGTCAGGTGACACGATCACGTGACATCACGGGAGACGTGAAGTGGACGTCTCAGGGCGTTCTCAATGCTGCGCTTTCGAGAGGCCTTCGAAAAATGCCAGGGACAACCGTTTTTTTAATGCCAGGGACACCGTTTCATTAAGTAACAAAGGACTGATTTTAAATACACAAAGTTTATAATAATGTCACCGCATGAAAAGCGGAAATAAGTAATGACCCGCAAGGAATCGAAGGTTTTCACTAGGGTTTCAGTACAAATAATAATAATAATACTAAAAAAGGTTCGAGGAAAGAATGTAACTCAAAAGCGTAATACCTATTTCCCGGGCTAAATGTAGCGGGGAACACCTGCATTGGTGCATTATTCTACACTGATTCGATTTCTTCGCTAAATTTTGCGAGAAAACTTCACCAGCAGGACAGAATGCCAGCTCGCATTATGTCCGACTTCCTCGCTCTTTTTTTTTATTTTTTTTTTCTACACCGTTTATTTGAATTTACAAAAAAAAAGTATTAGAAAAAGACGAGGCTAACCCTTTCTCGAAGCGAAATAATAATAATAAAAAAGGAATGAAAAAGAAAAAGAGGAGATTCTTTCATGTCGCGGCACAAATAGGTCACCCAGTTCAGCTGATGGTGTTTCCAAAACAAAACCAAAACTGACACGGATAGCTCAAATCGATTTGTGTGTGTGTGTAATTTTTTCTCTTTTTTTTTTTTTTTTTCGGGCGGTTGAGGCGGAGTTTTTGAACTTTGATTTCGAGCGCCACGTGGGAAGACCGGACGACGGCGCAAAGAGGCACCCGTGGAGCCATCTGTCGCTGGCTCCGCGAATCGAAACTCGAGTAGCGGGGACGATATCGCAATCCTAACAAACAAAATTAAAAAAGAAAAGGGGAGGAATGTCGACTAGCGGTTTGTCTTTTCCATGAGGCGCGCGCGGGCGGCTCGCCGCCGTCGAACAAATGATGAATGGATTCAAAGCGGAACTTAAGTATCAGACGAATTGGGGTACCTGAGTGGGTGGGTATTGGGGTTGCTCTGGCAGGCACCCCAAAACAGCCTTTTTTTTTTTTTTTTTCCTTTTCTCTTTGCTTCCTTACTTGGCGGAAACCATACGGTGGACGCCAGATGACGCTACCAGTCACGTGACCTTGAGGAGGGCCAGCCTGTGGTCACGTGATACCGGTGTCGCCGTTACCTTTTCTAAGATTGGAACGTGTCAATAATTGAACCTCTCATCCCTTTGTTTTGACGAGGTATTCGGCTGCATAATCCGTTCCGTAGACAAAACAATAAAGCGAGCCGGTCGAACTACTACTACTTGTCCTGCCGCCACGATGCCGATTCATCCAGTTCCTTGCCTTTGACCATCTCCCGCTCCTTCCATGCTTTGAAATTTGAGATTAAAATAGTCGGTAATACAAAACCCGAATGCCTACTATATTCAAATAAAATTGCAAAAAAAAAAAAAAAAAAGAAAATTGTAAGGAGTTTGCTTTTCTGTTCCACCTATGCAGAATGAAACGCCGGGCGTTCCCTCGTCTCTTATAAAAGGAACGCCGTTCCGTACGGCACAGCGTGCATTCCCAGTGCTGTATTGGCTGGGATATGGCTCTAGTAACATCCGCTCCGGCTCATCACAGGATGAAACGGAGTATAGTAGGGTTCTTGATAGTAGGGTCTTCTTTTTTCCCTTTAAACTCTAGGCAAAACACAATATTTCTTCTTGTATTATTATTATTAGACTCTATGTAAGGGGAGCACAATTTAGGAGACATTGTAAATATTGTTTATGTTCTGGATTTCTTTCCTGGTCTATTTATAGATTAAAATTTTCTTAAAACGCTAAAACTAAACAAAAAAATTTTTTCCTTGTTATTTGCTATAATAAATTTAGTCAACAAAACTCGGGTAGTATTTCGTGCATGAAACGATCCCGACAGCGACCTGTGGGCTTCGCGTTCCTTTGAGGCAATATTGCTTTACTCTTTCGACCCAACGCTGCCCAACATTTTTTTTTTTTCTCTTTTGGCACGTTTATTTTGACGTCATTTGGACTCACGCTTTAACCTTAGCAGTCTTACTGTTTTGACCAAATCCGGCTTCTGCAGCGCCGACCTCAGACGCCGTTTCGGGACGCAGGCCAACTTCCTGCCATGTCCAGACCCACACGCAACAAATTTGACTTCGACAAATCTTCGTGAACTCAAACGAGCCAACAAGAAGAGTGGGTATATACGTAGCGCCCCAAGCGGCCCAATTAACTTTTATTCCCACCTAGGCGGACCCAACCGACCGGGCGCGTTCTCGAGTAAATAAAGAACGGCGTTGCGTAAGTGTAAATTTCTCGCTCGGACCTCACTTCCGCGACGCCTCCTACAAATAAAAAGAAAAAGAAAAGAAAAAAGGTTAAAACTACACGGGAGTTCGAGAAATAGCGAGCGGACGACGACGCGACCGGTTCTTTTAAAACTCATCGTCTGCTACACTCGGAAAACGGGCGCCATGTTTAGAAGGTGGGAGGAGACGCGGAGGTAGCGACGCCTGCGAGGTCAGCTGGCTTTGACTGGACCGGCGACCGGAAGTGGCCGGGCGTCGCCTCTTTGTCCTCCGACAGTTTCGTATCACTTTTTTTGTTGTTGTTGTTCGAACTCATTTCCCCCTACGTGAACCCGAGTAAATAAACCGAAACCAAAAAAACAAACCAAGGGCATGGAAATAAATTCGGCTTACGCGAATAAAACGGTTTACAAGCGCCATTTTGAAAAAAAAAGAATAAAGAGGGAGAGAAAAAAGAACGCGATCCACGCTTGGGATTTGGATAACCTCTTGGCCGTCAAACGGATGATACCGGAAACGTCTAAGACGCCATTGGGAGGCTTTGTTGGGTTTGTTTCTGTTTAGTTTTGTTTGGCGTTTATTTAACTGGGTTCGCTGCGATACGGAAATATATCTTGGGGTACCCTCCCAAATGGTCGGCTGAAAGGGCTTCCCGCTCAATGGCTCTCCCATGTCGTGCTCGAGTGTGGGACGACGCCGCGTGAGAGGTAACGGACGTAACGGACGGAGGTATCGCGGAGTTGGAGTGAGTCGATTTTGGGGGTGCGGAAACGGTTCTCAAAAAGGCTGAACGGTTCGGCTGATCTGGTCCGTGAAATCGTGCGCGCTGTTGTACAGCAGGCGCATCTCCATTGTAAATAAAGGTAACAATGATTTCCTTTGTGTGTTGGTTGCCACTCTGTAGGAATTCCACCAAAATCGACGAAATTTACCTGCAGTCTGGCAACATATAAATAGGAATGTTAGGGATATAATTGCACAATTAAGTTCGGGTTCGACGAGGTTTCGATTTTTTTGGAACTTCTAACGCGAAGTTCGACAAACGTTCGAAACAAGTCCGACTTCTGTGCGCATGCGCGGAATTTGAGAGCGAGCTGACGCCACCTGGCTTAGGAGTGTGGCAAACTCAATAAATCATCAAAATATGTATTTTTACTTTTATAAATCGCAAACGTCGGTAGTAATTAACAATACACTAATATAAACAATATACATTAGTAATTTGTTTTCCTAGATTTCAAATGTTTGCGTAGAATTCGAACAATAGTGTCTTTGTCAAACTTTCTCAAAAAGTTCGAAGGTTCGGCGAAGCAGTGTTGGCAGTCTACTGGGAAGTAAATTATTCATTGAGGATAAGTCAACCTGATTATCCTTTTTGGCTCTCTCTCTCTCCCACTCTCTCCCCCCTCTCTCTCTAAAAAAAAGTTGCTTAAAGTTTTGATTAATGCTTGAGCTTTGGGTGTCGTGATTTTTGTTTGGGGATTGCCATGATTGCCATAACCGGTTTGCCTGTGTCATATATACATATATATAGGGATGATTCTTTGCTTTCTTTTGCGCCTGCAATTAGCCGACGGCGTGTTCGTTTTCTACGGTTCGGTATTTAGGTGGCGACGCGAAGCGGGGCCACCGAAATATGTCACTCCAGTAACGTTGTCTGCTATCTAGGGAACATGACTTGCTCTTTCCTCCTGACGATCTAACACGGTGCTTTAATTCCCTATATTTCGTAACTGAACAACAGTCACATGCTGAGTTATTTTGAAGGTTTTTCGAGCTCTATACAAAGGATGCAATGCTTTGTATACAAAGTTCTATACAAAGCATGCAATGTAATGCTTTGCAAAGCCGAATGCTTTTTTTTTTTTTTTTTTTTGCTGCCGCGAGCTTTCTTTGGCATTCATTTCACGGCATTAAACTCCCTGTGACCCGTCGCAAGCAAGCTGTACTGCCCCCCCCCCCCCCAACACACACACACACACACACTTCACCTCACCTCACATAATACCTACCTCACCTCACATGTTACAACGTTTGACGTCACATTTTCAGTTTTGCCTCTGGCTCTTGGACCAAATTTCAGACTTCAGTAACTTTGCAGAAATTTATTGTGACTTTATAATTTAAGTTATTATACTCGTTGTCACATAAAAATAGAACAAAAAAAAGTTTTGAGCATTATTCGTGGTCTGCGCTTAGAGCAAACGCGGGAAGTGCGGCGTGATATTGCGGTTTTTGTTTGTTTTGCGTTCGCCATTATGCAGGAGTTTCTGCAGCTTCCAACCGAGCGGCAAGCTTTTCGAAACGGGTGTAATCTTCGTTCCGAAGTTTGTTTAGTTTCGTTTTCGCTCCTATCAATTTGGACGAATGGCGTCTCGGAATAAAAATTAAACATACCGTAGTGTTTTTTTTTTTTTTTTGTGTGTGTGTGCGTGCGTGCGTGCGTGCGTGCGTGCGCGTGTGTGTGCGTGTGTGTGTGTGTGTGTTTGTTTGTGTGTGACAGTGAGTGAGTGAGTGAGATTACCGATGCTTACACAATACGACACCAAACAGAATATTACCAGTTAGCTTTCTCTCCAGAGTCCTATAATGCGTGCGATACAGTATTTAAATAGGGATCGTTTAAATTTGCTTACAACGAGTTTCGGGGAGGACAGGAACCCATAATTGTCCCACTAATATTAGCAGGAAAATTGACGTTTGGTTACATTACGTCACTGACGTCACGGTATTACGTGCACCACTTGACACCGGTGTCACGTGACCTGACATTATATGACGTCTTGGTATCACGGGACGACTATTTCCCCGCTAAATTTAGAGGGAAAATGCACAGACGGGCGGACGGACGGAGACGTTTCTGGCATAAGAATTTGATTAGAAAGCATTTTATGCTTTCAGACTGTTATTAAATTTGTTAACATAATATACCGTGACGACTTTATCTTCACGAGCTCGTTATTCTGCTAATTTGGCAAAGGGTACGTTTCGGGATTATTGTGCGGGCAGGAAGTTTCGGAGGTGAATTTATTCGCGAGATATTTGAAGTCGCGAAATTTGCGAAAATTGGGTGCTCGCGGAAATTAAGTCGTTTACTGTACCCGATAAATATTGTATCCCTGTTCCGTCAGGCGACGTCAGCTGGTTTTTAGTTTCCACGCATGCGCATAACTGTCCAACTTCCGTCGAACTTCAATGGACCTTCGCGATAAATGTTCGAAAGCGTCGAACCTGGCCGAACTCGACCTTCAGCAGGTTCGCGCCATCGCTTCCTGGAAGTCGCGGGGATGGTTCGAAACATCGTTTCCAGATGGCGCCACGGATCAACACGGCCCGCCGCGCGGCCGGTCGGTCTGTCGTCTGCTGGGTTTCCGAGCAGCCGACGACACTTGTTTTTGCCGGTTCGATTTATCTGCCTCGAGAAACTGTTTACATTCGCCGAAAAAGCCGTGCGTACCAGAGAGTTGAAAGGCCCCAGGGTGTTCCTATGCCGTCTGCTGATATTTATTTTCGTTTTTTTGTTAGCAGAAGTTACGAGTTTCGTCTGCAACCGACCATGCAAAAGGTGTTTCGTCTGCGAAACGGAACGCTGTCGGGTGAAAAAAGAGAGCGAAGAAAAAAAGAAACAAACCAAGCGGTAAAAACAGTTTAAAAACAAATATAAGAGACGCGTTAAAACGGGTGCAAACGTAGCTGTCTCTGCGCGGGCGCTAAATAATAACTCTGTCGAAAGATTGAGTTACGGGGAACACAGGGCAGAAGCTCTGTCGGTGTCTCCGGCATGTGATATATTGCCGCTTTCCGTTCCAATCCTTTTTCCTCTTCTGGTTTTGGGGTGTGTGTGTGCGGGAAATCCGTCTGCTAAACCACGCTAAGCCTTTATGCCGTCTGCTTGTCTCTTTGCAGACTCCACCGAGCCGACAACCTTTTGTCCGGGTGAGCCTTTCACGGAATCCCAGGTAAAGTGTGTTCCTCGTTTCATCACCTCTCTCGAGGTTTTCTTTTCCGCGTGGATTATCTGTTTTTGTTTCTTGCCGTTTTGTTTTTGTTAGAGGAGAGTTCTTTTATTTGCATTCATTGTTTTCGCGTCTGCGTCGCGCGCGTGTTATTAGGGAGTTTTCGTAGATCGTTTTCGCCGTCCCGCAAGGCCCTCCGCAACCCGCTACGATAGCGGGAACTCCACAGTCAAGGCTATCGGCGCGCAGGCGCAGTTGCCACTTCTTCGTTGCGGAACGCTTAGCGGAAGGGGCAGCGCGGTCTACGAAAACTCCCTATTTTAGGACTGGAACGCTTGGAAGGACGTTAAAGTTTTACGTAAACTGGGAAGGTGTTCCTTCTGTTTGCTTGCTCGAGGAATGAATCTAAATCTGGGTATGGTTTTCTTCAATTTTTTTCTTTTTTTTTTTTTAGGTCAGTGTTTAGCTGCGTATGTTGGGGGATTATTTTTAGAAGGAAGCGCTTAGGAAAACATTAAAGCTCTCGATGCTGTCGACTGTGAAAATGTGCGAATCGAGACGGCGGGTGGTTTGAAGCGAAAACTCACGAATTGGCGTGTCGTACATTGTGTTTATTTTTCGGTTTAGTACATTTTTCTCTTGAACTAGGAAGGGAGAAGTAAGAAGTGGTCCTCTCAACAGCGAGGATGTTGTTATAGCAAGTCATCTCTAGATTCGATCGCTGCCACGGGGCATTTTGTCCGTTCGAATGTACGGTACCATAACCTGCAGGATAAGAACGACGGGGGCTTCTCTTGAGAATGTTGAACCTCGTGCCTCGTGCCTCGTTGAACCTCGTGAACGCTGCGTTTCTCGACGCAGCAATGTTTGTTTAATTGGCTCAAGTAAAATTTCGCTTTGCAAATAAATAGAAACTGTTTTTTTTTTTTTTTTTTGACGATTTAGTGGCCGGTGTGACGGCCGGCCTGCATTTGCTGTACATACCGGACCGGTCAGAACAGCTGCGGTGTGTCCGGGGGCCCGTTGCCCGCCTTTCCGCCTTACAATGGCGGAAGACGAAAGGGGTGTGCCTGGGCGTTAGCGCTGGCTCCGTTGTGTGGTGGAGCCGACAACGTTGAGGCACTCTGTCTTTGGCCAGATGTAATTATAATGAGCTCTGTCTTTGATTGGAGCCGTATCTACGGCTGTGATGGGGCGGTAGCGCCTCCCATAGCCACTGGACCGTGTATACAAATATTCTACGAAAACCGTGTGCCTGTGCGCTCGCTCCCTTTGAGTGCCGGTGTGCACGCGCGCTCTGCTTGTGAATTGGTTTAGAAAGTTAATAGACAGTTATCCCCAAGCAATTTTTTTTATTGGTTTGTTTGTTTTGAGATGAACGGAGGTAGAAGGAGCTAGGCCAAGAAGGTAAAGCAGCAGTCCTCACCTGCTCGGGAAAAGATTTACTGCTTTATCTGTTAGTGCCCCCTTTTCAGTAGAGCAAACACGGTGTGTACTTGGCTGTTGGTTCGGTCGATGAATTCACCCTGTTAATAACGCGTCTTAAAATAACCAATACTAACACTATATAATAAAAAAAAAAATTGCGTATACTTTGTTCTTTTTGTTTTGCCTACTCAAGGCAGTAGTAGGCACATTCGACTAATGGTTGCTCCCTTTCTTGGAAGGCCGTTTTGCCTGTTTGGCAAAACGAGAGGACTACTGTTTTGTTCAGTTTTCGTTGCCACTTCAAGTGAAAAAATAAAATAAAAAATAAAGTAGCAAGTTTTGAGCAATATTTATATCTGTGCGAAGTAGTTCTATGGAGGTTCGATTGTCCGGGCAGGAAACGATGTTGTGGTGTGTCAGATGTTTACGTCTTTATGAAATAACATAAAGCTAATCTATAATATCCCTACAAACACCTTAAATGCACCACGTAAAAGGGGCAATTAGTGATGTTCTGCAAAAAAAAATCAACTTTTTTTTTCGTAGGTTGTTTTTTATATGGATACTAGCATGGCGAGTTTTCTATTCTCAAGTTTGATAATCCCCAGACTGCATATCAGTTGTCGACGCGATAAATTGACTGAAGACGAAGTAGAAGCAAAGGGGCAGAGGACTGAGTTTGAAAAGCTGTCTGTCCACTTTCTTCGGTCCCTTCTAATTCGTCTTCAAGTTTCTTCGGGGTTTAAACATAACAATTACTCGTTCGCGCAGTTTTTCTTTTTTTTTTTTTTTTCGTTTGAGGTTGAGAACGTCATGGACAGTTGTTGTCGTCTTGGCGTCGGCGACCTTCCTTTGTCCGGTTCGATTCACACCGGCTTTGTGTGGCGCCGTCCGCTGAGAGATCCGCATTTGGGAACCGGCGGCCTGGCAGCAGGACGTGGGCCGTGCCGAAACAAGTTGGGAGAATGACGTGGGCACGCCATACCGCCTCTTCGTTGAACGCACAAGTAAACAGCCACAACACACGAGGCAAACCAAAAAAAGTTCCGCGTAGAAAGAAGAAAAGAGGCGCGCAAAAAAACACCTCGGCGGCAGCTGTCGGTAGTCGCGAGCGGTCAGAGGAGCAGCCATCTGTTCGGGGCGTAGTCGACGTCCTCAATGTCTTGGGCGTTCTCGGCCAAGAGTGTCATCTGCCGCGCTTCTTCGGGCGTCGGAGGGACTCACGCATCGGGGACTCTGACCGCGGTCCTGGCACCAGCCCGACGTTGATTGGACGAGAGTTCAGCAGTTGGAAAGTTCTCTTTGGCGCCGTCTGTTATTTTTTGCGAGGGTGCTCGTGTCGTCTGCTACGGCTGTGACGTCACAAAGGCCACGGCTGTGGTTCGGACTCTGGGTCGACGCTGATTGGACGTTTCTTGTTTGAGCGGAACTTCCGTGTCCCTCCCCGGTCTGCTTCTACTTCCGATTACACGTGTGTCGTCTGCTACAGCGACAATGTCACGGCGGTGACAGTTGTGGCTCAGACTGTGGTTCAGACTCTGCTTCGACGCTGGATAGACGAGTCTTGTTCTTGTGTTTCGTGTTCCGCGCCTGTCGTCTGCTACAGCGGTGGCGTCAGAACGGTTACGGCTGTGACCCTGACTGTGGTTCGGACCCCGGCTCGACGCCGATTGGATATATTTCTTGTTTGCTCGGGAACTTCCATGCTCCCATCGGCTTCTTGTGCTGTTGGTTGCACGTCTGACTTCTGCTACAAACGGTGGCTCCAACCTCTGCTACAGCGGTGAAGGCTACGACTTTGGCTCTGAATGTGGTTCCTACCCAGGCTCAACGCTGATTGGACGAGTCTTGTGCTTCGGGTCCTGCGTCTGTCGTCTGCTTCGGCTGTGAGGTCGACGGAGCGGCGGAGATTACGGTTATTGCGGCCACGACTTCAACTGTGGCTCGAACTCTGGCTTGACGCTGATGTACGACATCGGCGAGGGGCATCGGCGACAGCGCCGAAGTTCCGTTTTTGGCTTCGGCTGTAGTTGGCGCTCAAATCGCGCGGGAGCGTCCTTTGCCGTCTGCTTCTGTCGGGCCTTGGTGGATTCGTCTGCTAGGTCAGTGCCGCCATTGAAACTACGGTTGCGGCTTTGAGGGTCATCCGCACTGCGGCACGTCGTCTGCTTCCCGTTCCTCTTCGGGAATTTCGTTTGCTACGTTCGTGACCTCGGATAATTGCTTGGTCGGACGAAAGTTTCGGTTGCGTGAGAGCGTCTGACGTCGTGTGCTATAATCCCAATATCGCTATAGTTTCGCTTCCGACTTTGACCGTTATCTAGAGTGATACTTACTGTTCATTGGTCGAGTTTCGTTTGCGCGGGTTCCGCGAACTACGTCGGGTTTTCGGCTACTGCTTTACAACATCGTGAAATTTTTTTTTTTTTTTTTTTGGTGTTGGATTTAACATTAGGCTGATGCGTGAGCAAGTTACGCTGCCGCGGAACATCGCCCGTGTCTTTCCGACGTCGCATTTGTCAAAATTTTTTTACCTCTCTGCTCCGGGGAAGTAGTTGACCAGACATCGCAAGTGTTACCTACCACTGAGATGTTCAGTCTTCCCTCACGTCGGTGAGCTTCATCCATAAAAGTTTAAGCCATTAATTAAAAAAAAAAAAATTACATTTTGTTTTAGATAGTGGGTTTAGCTGCTCACGATTGCCACAGCGTGGCAATTATTGTGGTACTTTTGCTCGAGGTCCCCAGAAACAATACTTTATAGTTCTTGTTCTAAAGAAAGATACCTCAAGTTCAAGTGGTCATTCTACATGAAGCAATGTGTATTCAGTTGTGTTCATCTGCAACTATCCATGAACTTCCATAGCATTCTGTAAGTTAATCTCATTGTCTATACATCCTGCCTGTTGGTAAATAATCAACACACGAGGACTCCTGGCAATATTCATGAGCATGGTTTTAATCATTAATCATGTTGGTTTGTACAAGTGAACATCAAGATCCCTTCCAAGCTATGCTTTGAAGCATACCATGCAAGTGGGAACACGGTGCATCCGAGTTATCTCAAACTGACTTGACTTCAGACTTTAGGCTTGAGACTTCAGACATCAGAGTTGAGACATCAGAGTTGAGTCACTTCAGACTGACGCTTCAGACTTGAGTGGTACCTCTATCACGGAGACTTTTCGGTCACCTGCCATCATCTTGAACATTGACAAACACCGTCCCCAATGCTGTCCCTGATGTTACCGGGCGGCCCGGAAGAAAAGATGTCAGCGGATCGTCTCTCATACCCAGACTGGCCAAGGGAAGACGACCTAAACCCCTTCTCGCCATACTTTCTTCCTCTGGATCGTCGGAGCCACAGTTGGGTCGATCTCTGCGGAGGAACTTCCCAGGGTGTCCTCTGTCACCCTAGCGTCCGTCGTCACGACGATGATTCCGTCTCTCACAAGGGTGAACGCATCTCCAGGAGGAAGTCTACGGTCGGTGTCTTCCGCAAGGGGCTGAGGCTGCTGCGGCGGAGCTTCAGCGCCGAGAACGGTTTCAAACTGGGAGTAAGTCCAGCTATGGCACCTGGGACATGTCTTTGATTGATGTGTTCACTGTTGAAGTACATAAAGGGTGGTCCCTAAGGTGGCTACAGTTGATGTCACGGGAACCGGCTTGTTATGTTGTCGGATACCTGGGACACGAGGGATGCGTTTGCGGCACCATAGCCCAGCTGACCCTCTTTGCGTGCGGCGTTTCTGGGTCGGCTTTGGCCTTGGCTTGCGGGCGGGCGGGCAGACCTGGCATCTGGGACCGGCGGGTTTTGTGGGTGTGTCGTGGGTGTTTGCGAAGAGTCTCCCCGGCTTCTCTCTTTGTCGTGGGCATGTGTTGTTGTTACCCGCTCGTGTTTTTGTGGCTGTTAGTGGGGTTTGTCTGAGATTCTTGTGTTCCTTGTTTTATGGGATGCTCGGAGGAAACGAAAAAGGCAATGACCTGCACCACTGACACGTTTGTGATTTCTGTTTTTGGTTTGGCTGCCTCTTTATTGTTTGGATGTGTTCTGTGCTGTGACATAAATAGAAAAGGGATCTTTTTGTGTGCTAAGCTTTATGAGGATGTGCATAGTTATGTCCTTTTATAGTGGGAACAATAATTTCCTGGTATGATAGGTCAGAGCAGTTCATTGGTAGACTAATGAACTGCTCTGTATGCATGGAATACCCAAAATAGAAAGAGCAGGCTAAAACTTGGCAACTTAGTTTACTAACATATTTACTTTGCTTGTCCTGGCTGGAATACGTCCTTGTTATGATTTTTTTTTTGGGGGGGGGGGGGGGGGGAGGGGGGAACCATTTAAACCTAGTAGAAAGAAAGCAGTGGTCAATCTGTGTTGGACCCTCTGCTTTGTTGAACACCATGTGGGACTCCAGTGGGTCCTTGCTGCAGTTCCTTTCAAACACGAGGGCTTTAAATATTTTGTCTTTTTTGTTCTATATTTGTTACTTTTCAGTAGAACTAGTTTCTCTCACACCTCCTTAAGGTTTTTGTAAAGAAATTTGTGTCTTTCCCTTACGTCGTATTGCCTGCCTTGTTCCAAAGTTCTGAAGTGTCGGTGTTCCTCCAATCTCTCCAGATGGCGCCACTGACAAGGCCGCAGAGCCACCCCGGTACCCCGGTTGGCACGCCGACCACCCCTCTGCCTCCTGGACTGCCCCCAACTGGTGAGTGGCATTGCTGGGTCACTATCATTAGCCTTGGTGCCAAACTAACTTTGTATCTGTGTACCATATTATCCCAAACGAATGCCCTCCTTAAATTGAAAGAAAATCAGACAAAAATAAGGAGTGGACTTACTTTCAGTGTGCAATCAACAAGAGGTGAAAAAAGTGCTATTTCTAAATCATGTGACCTGCTAAACTAGTTATTTATTTACTTGTATTTATTTAGTTATTACTGCCAGCCATCAACTGGCCAAGGCAGGGGTGGGTATTAGTGAGGGGTGATGATGCTTAGGTTACCTTCTCTCCCAGTCAGCAGTGTTCGCTAATCTCTTGCTACTGTCACAGTTGGCCCAGGCACTGCGTTTACTAAAAGTGGGCTATCTTTCGGTGTTTTTGAGAAAATTGCCAATTGTGGCAAAAGTAGGCATGGGTTATCTTTAAAGGGGCCCTGCAATCATATTTAAGGGTCTACCTTTTATGCGGTTTCCACGTCTCTTGGGGTTCGGGCAAGCCAGCGGGCACGGAAACAGTAGCTAAATATCAGTGCGCCATATTTTAACCGGACGACACGGAAACCTCCCCCACCGACGAGGGCGACCCGCGGTACCGAAAGCACGCAAAATGTGACGTCTTTGGTCCTGGGCTTACTACTGGTCAGAGCCACTAAAAACTTCTTTTTGGTCGAAATACAAAATATAAGTGGCGCGAACCGTTTCAATTATTTATAAAAGCCGTTCTTGTTTACTATTATAGATGAAAAAAAGAAAGAAATGCAGTTTATAAAGTACGGAAACAAGAAATGACCCGTCGACATACCCGCCGCCAAGCGGTGGCAAAGGCGGCGCATATTAGAAAGGAGTAGTGGGATAAGGCGCCGACACGGAAAAATCCCGGATGTACGCGGTGGCGCTGCAGTCGTATGGACAGGAGGATCCGACCGGCTCTGAGCGTTCCGAAGGCCTTCGGCGAGAGGCTTTGTCTTGCGGTTTGGCCGTTCCGCGGTATGGCTGCGCGAAGTGGCTCCCATTCTGAACTGATCTTTACCCCGTGTTTGCTGTCGTTTGTGGCCAATGAAGTGTCATGCCGAATTAGTGCTTAATCGCGCAGCAAGCGCAATGAAAGCCGCTTTGGCTGCCCGCTGCATACAGCCTATCCAGAACATGCTTTAGTGGCGCCCTCTGGCGCCGTCGACACGGAGTGCGGCGGCCGTGAGCGCTCGATGAGCTCACTCTTCCTGCTCTAGTTCACGGCCACTCAAGCCAGGACCTATGACGTCATGAAGGAGGTTATTTTTTGCTTGTTTTTGTAATTCTAAATTGCCTATAACTTTTAAAGTAAAGCGAATTTCGCGAAAAGAAAAGTTTCACTAAGTTACTACGTTCAGTGCGCTCAGGTTCGGTGCAAATTAAAAAACAGTAAAAAGTCCTTGCAGGGCTCCTTTAAGGTGTGGGGCATCTCTCAGGATATTAGCCAATCATGGCAAAAGTAGGGGTGGGTTACCTTTAAGGAGCATCTTTCGGTATATTAACCAATCGCTGCAAAAGTAAGGGTGGGTACCTTTAAGGGGTGGGGCATCTCTCTGGATATTAGCAAATCTCGCCAAAAGAGGGGGTAGGGCATCTCTCGGGATATTACGGTAGACTTTTTCTTGCATGTGAACCGGTAGGTGAAACCCCCAGGCCAGGCTTAATACACGAGGCTTTATAATTTAAGCTGAATCCTACGGGTTGAATAGAATCAACCGAATTCTCCTTGGCGAGCCCCACAGGGGAAAACCCCGCAGGATTAATTGTGGAAAATGAGCCCGATCTGCTGAACTTAACCCCAGCATGACGGGCTCAGTACGGCGATCTCCACTGGACGATTCCCACATGACTATTCCCACATGACAATCCTAACATGGGGACCCCAGTGTGATGCTTCACATGCGATGCGCCCAATATGATGCTCCCAACACGGCGAACCTGACATGACGATCTGGTCTTCATGCTTCCAACATAATCTCAACATGCCAGCGAAACCAAATAAGTCAAATGGAAGAAGCCAGATGCAGTGTCATTTGTCCTGACTCTTACAAGTTAAAGGTCAGTATTGCAGAAAACAGAAGGACCTTGTAAGGGAAAGAGCTCCCGGATGCCCACTTTGTCATCAAAACCAAATCACTTTCCCAACTGAAATTAAGTGGGATGCCCTGTGTCATGCAAAGACGTTGGTAGGAAATTGGTGATCATGCAGTAGGTAACTGAAAGCCTTGCGGTAGTAGTGATTTGAAGAGCGATAATGACCACTATACTTAAGAAGCTGATGATGAAGAACCAGCAGCTGCATCATCTAGACTGCTTTCCTTTTTTCTAAAAAGGCCCATCTTTCACTATTGTTTTACTCGGTATTAAAGGGATACTGAATTGTAACTTAAGATATACCTCTCTCGTTCAGAAATAAGTTAAACATGATCAACTATATCCTCTAATGACAATTGCACGCTCGTATTTTGAACAAATGGCTATATTTTTTTGTTCCAAAGGACCGACTCCAGCGAGCGCTCGAAGGTCGGCCATTGGAGAGTGTGGCGCATCACGGAAGTCGCGACGTCAGTTGAACCAGCGCGGACAAAGCTGCTTGGAAGCTGGCATGGTTACAAGCTCTGCCACTTGACATCGTCAACGCGTCACAAACTGGCCACTTTAGTTGCCGCTCTCCGCAGGAGTCCGGTTCGACAGGGATCACATGCGCATGCAGCTCGCCACCGTCCTTTCTGCGGAGCTGCGCCGCTTTTAAGTTCAGAGCGACACAATGACATTCGGTTCATCCCTTTTAAATAACGTTTCGGCGTCTTTTCGAGCGAAAATATCGGTGCCTTCATGGTGTGGCCAGAACGTGCTTGACATTTAGACGATAACATGGGCGCTGGAATTTCGTTGCGGTATCCCTTTAATGACGGTTGAGTGAACAGTGAGAAATGTTTGTCGTGCCCTGTCTGGAGTTCCCTGACCTTGAACAAGGAGGCCCCCGTGTCTGCAGGTCGTGGTTGCTACATTGTGGCGGGGTCGCTGGACGACCCCGGCTGCGGTGTGACCACTCCCGGGAGGGACAGCCCCAGCGGGGGCAGCGTGGAGTCACGCCACTCCAGCTCCAGCCTCGACTCCGGCCGGGGCTCCTCTTCCAGTTCCTCGGCCGACTCCAAGGTGAGCCTCGTCCCCGTCTCTAGTCGGAGGCAGATTTAGGGGTCAAGCTTGGGGGGGGAGCAACACAATGCATTGCCCCCCCCCCCCCCCCCCCCAAGCTTGACCCCTAAATTTGCTGTTCACGATGCAACAACAAATTTGTTGCGTCGCAAACGAATTTAATGTCACACATGAATGTGACGTTGCGGACGGAAATAATTGCCATTCCACCAAAACAATGAATTTTTTTCCCTAAAAAAACAAAGCAAAATATTTTTTTTTAATAAAAAGAACTTTACCTTGAGCTTTTAAGGAGGGTGGGGGGAGACCTTCTCCCCCCCTCCCCTTTTAAATGTGCCACAGTCTGTGGCTCTCTCACTTTCTCTGAATACCTCACTGTCTCTCACTGTTTATCATTCTGTCTCTATTCTTGGTCATTTGCTCCATCGCTCTGTACGTCACTATGCATGTCAGTCTGTCTTTCACTCTCTCATCAGTCTGTCTTTCTTTCACTCTGTCTCCTTCCCTCGCTCTTTTCTCTGCATCCATCTTTCGTCCCATCTTTCTCTCACTTCCTCTCTGTTACTCTGTCTTTTGTACCTCTCACAGAGGCAGTGTGAAACTAACACTTTCAGGCCGTAGCGCTGGCTTTCTTTCCTCACATACCCTTCCAGAGGCTAGCAGGAGGCTAGCACGGTGCACAGATTGGACGAGAGTACTGCATCAGCGAGTGTACCGCACCAGTGTTTAGGTGGAACTCATGTTCAGGGACACGGTTTCTAGCTGAATGCTGATGCAACACTTTCGTCCAATCTGGCCTCTGCACCGGCTTCCCGCAGTTATCGTAAAACATCAAGCACTATGGAATTGTTACGTAGCAGGTTTTGCTCTCGTTCACCCAGTTTCTCCCTTCCATTAAACTTGGGTTTGGACGAGCTGGTCCACACTGATTTAAAAGGTCAAAAGTGCAAACAAAATGAGGACAATGAAGGCACATAGACAACAGGACAGGCGCTATTTTTTACAGCGGAGCTGTTAAGGGCTAGGTTCCCCAGGATCGTGTCCGGTATGTCGACACAAACCTACCTGGACAGCTACCGCCATCTATAAGCGACGGCGGCAAGCACACAACCAGTATGGTTTCTGCCGTCACTCGTAGATGGTGCCAACCTTTCCTGCTATAATAGAAGAATGGGTAGTTGGGCGCGTTGGTGGGAGTTCATCGTAGGAAACAGCGCGAAAAACAGACGATGACGAAGAAGAAGCACACAGTGTATCGAGTACAGCTCTGCTGGTCTTCCTTCACAAGAGTGGAAAGGCTGAAAGTTTTTTTTTCTGTCCTGTTGTCTTTTTATTTTTGTTGTCCTCGTTTCGTTTACGCTTTAACCTTTTAATTCTCAGTGAAAAGACTGAATGTGCAGGCGAGCTAGTGGTAGCTAACCATGTCATTTAACACCCGAGACTGTGGTGCAGAAGATGAAGAACTTTTTGTTGAAGGTACAGACACAGAAGGGGACGTCTCAAACTCAGCTAACTGGTTTATTTCTCAAGCATCCTAAGTATACCGACACAGCCTCCCTCACCTGATATCTGTGTAGAAGGAAAGTAAGAGTGGCTGTGTGGATATATATAGGTTGCTTGAGAAATAAACCAGCTAGCTGAGTTGGAGACATTCCCTTCTGTGTCTGTTCCTTCGACTAAAAGTTCTTCATTTTCTTCACCACAGTCTCAGCTGTTGAATGACATGATTGACTCTCACTTCCCCTTGTTTACACCGTCTCTTTTTCTCCTGCAGAGAAAGAGTGAAACAGTGAAGAAAATAATGATTTCAGAGACAATGAAAAAAAGATAGAGAGAGACAAAGAGCAAAACAAAGAAACAGCGCCGTGTGTGTGTGCACTGTGTCTTCCGTCTTTTGCATGCCCCCCTTTTTTTCTTTTCGCTTTGGTAAAAAGCTGAGCCACTTGTTTTAGAGACATTTCCAAGTTGTCTTCGGCATTCCTTTAAGCCCTTTGTAGACGCTTTACAAAATTATGTGCTAGTTATCTGAAGCAGTCTTATTTTGGTTGGGAACAGGTGCTGTGTCAGCGTTCAGCGTGAACTCATTGCGTCATAAGCATGGTAGATAGAAATAAAAAAAAAAATTTTTAAACAAATCATATAAATTATTTTTGTTTGGTTTATATTGGGTTTATTTGATTTAAATCAGATTTATATGATTTAAATCAGAATTATATCATTTAAATCACCCCATCTAAGAAAGTGATTATTTTTTCTCGCTAAATGTTTTGGACATGGCTGGCAGATTGATTCTTCGATCTACCCAATGACGGAGCAGTGTAAAGCAGAACTTTTTTTATTCTTGATGAAAACTATGCCATACTAGAAAAGAAGTGACTTGATCTTTCAGTTAATGAAAAAGCTCTATTGCTGCAATACTTCAGCAAATCGAAACAGATTCCACTTTGATCTTATCTATCTGAAGACTTCGTGGAAGCGGCTTCCGCCCATCTTTATTCTTTCTTTAATAAACAAATGATAAACTAAAAAAAAAATAGAAATATTTTTGTGGGGAAGGTTTGATTTAAATCACAGTGAGACCGTTGTGATTCAAGTTACGATTTAAATCATCTTGATTTTCATTCTCCACCCTGGAACGAGGGGAGGCTGACTTTGGGCTCTCATCGAGTCACACTGCCTTAGTAAAGGGTCTTTTCCCAGTTATTGCAGTCCTCTTTTGTACCGTAATATCCTAAAATGTTGTCCCACCTTGCACTCCTGTTTCTGCAGAGGCCAAATAAAGAGGGGTTAGCTAATGTTTGAAGGACACATTGTCAAAGCTGAGAAAACCAAAATGCTCAATTTGGTTCCTTGCCTACATCAGCTGCTCTAGACATCATATATTTGAAGGGCAAAGAAACAAGCTTGTTTACTCAGTTGCCTTCTAAGTTGCCAAAGAAACAGACACATTGTTTGTGTCAAAACTCGTATCACCCACCCCAGCAGAGATTGCCTGAACCCAGGTGATGCTATTTCTAAAAGTGGTGTATGTTTTTGTTTATCAACATAAAATTGAGACAGAAAGCAGTGGGGGGCTATCTTTAGGGGGGGACCATCTTTTGGGATGATATGGCGTTCAGCAGAAGTTCAATAGTCCCTTTATCAAATTACTCACGCACCAAGGAAAATGTTGGGGGCATAAATGGACATGGGGGCTTAATGTGCTTGCCTTGTCTGTATGAAAGATGCAAAGTAAATAATCAAAGTAAGGCATTGACAAGCCCACATGCAAAGTGCCACCTGTTTTATTTTTTTTGCTTCGGAGCAGCTACTGCTGCAGGTGTTAGCAGATGCAGCACGTGTAACCACATTTTCACGACGCCCCCTAATGTTTGGGTAATGTAACAAAAGGTTCACGAGTTCTTTCACGCTTTTCGTCAGTCCTAACCTCTCGGTTGCATATAGGAGTGGGCCATTTCTGGGGGTCGTACTCCATTTAGGAAAATTTTGGTGAGTTAAGGTGGGCGCGTGCTTGGGCACTTGTGGTTTAGACCGCCCCTAACCCTAACACCTGGGCGGCCATTCCTCCTCCGCCCTCCCAGGTGGCCCACCGGTTATCCACGGGCAGCCATGGTTCCTCGGGTAGCCTCACCCTCACCAGCAGCGTGGGTAGTCACATGAGCAGCCTCACCCCCGAGGTGGTCGTCCTCTCCCCCCTCAATGTGGCCGGACTGCTCGTCAACGGCGTGTCGGTGAGTGTTGGATCCTTTCTTGGCTGACATTCTGTCTCACCACGTGTCACCAAGGTACACCACGAGCAACTGGAGCCGGTAACTCGGAGTGTGTCACGCGACTTGGTTGGGTGGGTGGCACGGAGGGTAAAATCACGTGGCACGCGTGAAGCATTGGATTGGCTAAGATGGCTTGTTGCATCCATTATGGTATGTCGTAAGGTAAAAAGGTGTATAGCCCTGAGAGACAGTAGTTGAGGGAAGAGTACGGAGTGTTGATGACGAGTCTCTGGTGTAGACGGTGGGAGTAATTTTCGTGATGCTGCGACGAGTGCTGCTGTACAGAAAAGACTATCATTATTTAGTCTGCACTGAGATATAATGCCAATGTGGGCAGTGTGTTATGACTGGTACAGTCTAGAGTCTTTGAATGTTCCCAGAGTACCGAAACTCCCAGGCTTAATAATACCAAAATGGCAACTAGACTTTTTTTTTTTTACTGTGGTCACTGTGAGCATTTAGAAAGCATGTTTTTGCGTCAAAACAAATAGAAAAACCTATTTTTGTAGGAACTATATTGGAGATTAGTTTGATGTTTTCATAAAACTTTAGTTTACAAGCTTTTGTGGCACTGTTCATATTGTTTTTATACAACTTTGTCTCACCGGTGATTTCAGGTAGCACGTCCTCACCTGGGCTTGTTCTAACTCCAGAGGTAATTCGCTGCACGACCACTTGAGAAACTGGGGTTGGGATCCCTGAAACCCTTTCCACCGTATATGTTCCAGGGCCAAATGGCCGATGAAGGCTACAATAAAACAGTCAAAGCGGATGCTATAGATTGCGGTACTCTGGAAGGATTCAGTGACTCAGTACAGTCCACTCCTGAGAATTCCAAGCTTACGGGAACAGCGAAACGCTTTAAATTAAACAAACGTTGAATAGTCGTTTCTAAAAAAAATGCGCTCAAATTGCACATTTTTTTGTATTCAGTGCTTACTCTGTAGAAGGTGTGGATTTTTGCTTGCCTCCGCTGATGGAGACAAGAATCTGGGGCGGTTTTGGCATCGGTGGCGCTCAGCACAGAAAGCGACTCGATGGTTCCTTGTCCTAAGCGCTCGCACATTTTCACTGTCCGAAAGCAGACTACAGACCAGGCATGTTTCGCTGGATAAAACATCTGCAAGGCCCGGGTTGTACCTCAAGCCCAGCTTTGTTGGCTGTGCACACTGCGCATCTACACTGTTGAGCGCATCCATTGAAATGCTGCCGCGATGCGTGTACTTGCTGCTGCGACTGGCTGGGCTGCCTAACCGCCAGAGGTCGGCATTTTAGGTCGCCCTCACTCACCCTCACCCTCACAGCCACACTCACCTAGGCCCCTCACTCACCCTCACCCTCACAGCTACACTCACCCTCACTCATCCTCACCCTCACAGTCACACTCACCTTCAGCCCTTCACTCACCCTCACTGAACCTCACGGCCCTCACGCACTCACGGCCCTCACCGCGCTCACGGCCCTCACGCCCCTGACTCACTCATGGCCCTCACGCCACTCACCGCCCTCACGCCACTCACCGCCCTCACGGCCCTCACCGCCCTCACGGCCCTCACGCACTCATAGCCCTCACGCCACTCACCGCCCTCACCGCCCTCACGGCCCTCACGCACTCATAGCCCTCACGCCACTCACCGCCCTCACCGCCCTCACCGCCCTCACGGCTTTCACGTCACTCACCGCCCTCATGCCACTCACTGCCCTTGCGGCCCTCACACCCCTCACGCCCCTCACGTCACTCATGGCCCTCACGCCACTCAGGCCAGCTTCAGATGGGGCAATTTCGCCCAAAAACTTTACGTCGCAACACCAGCAACACGGGCCGCCCGTGATCACACGCAGCAACCAATTGCTGCAATTTGCCATCGTCATCATAAAATTTTATTTTTCTTGCACTATTTAGACACAGTTACGCGTTATAAACGTGTTTTTATGCATTTAAATCTCGTTAAGAATACTGATGCACCTTTCTGAAACAGTTTATTCCCAAAAAAACGATCGATTTCAAACCAGAACCAAGTCTTTGGGTGTCATCATCACCGTCACCAGGTATCACGTGAAAATTTTGCGTCCCTGATTGGATGCAGCCGCTTCAAACGTATTCGAATTGCTCCGAGTTGCTTGCTTATTTCGAGCCGGACCCGATCTCAGCAATTCGTGTCGATCTAGGGAAAGCTAGAGAACAACCCGCCATTAACACCAAAATTGCTGAGAAAGATGCTCGATCTGAAGGGCGCCTCACGCACTCACCACCCTCACGCACTCATGGCCCTCACGGCACTCATGGCCCTCACCGCCCTCACGGCCCTCACCGCCCTCACGGCCCTCACCGCATTCATGGCCCTCACCGCCCTCACAGCCCTCACCGCCCTCACAGCCCTCACAGCCCTCACAGTCCTCACCGCCCTCACGGCCCTCACCGCCCTCACCGCCCTCACAGCCCTCACCGCCCTCACAGCCCTCACTCACTCTCACTCACCCTCACGCTCATGAATTTTCCTGGTTCAGAAACTCACTCACCCTCACCTCACGTGTGAAGATGAGGGTGAGTGAGGGTGAGTGAGGGCCCTCATGAGTGAGGTTTGCCGAGGTATGCTAACCGCACACGCGGTTGTGCCCCTTTTTCCTGACTCCGCAAACAGAAAGACAACCGCGACAAAGTGCGCATAATGACGACTTAAGCGTGGCGAGCATAATTGCGAGACTTTTCGAGCTTTCGGGTTTGCCGGTATGGACCCTTTTCGATATTGAGTCTGGCAGTCTTGATCCATATCGTCGTCTAGGGGTGTGTTATCTGCGCCAAACTAACGGCGGCCTTCTCGAGGCTGATGAAGGAAGACGCTGAAGGTACCATTGAGCGGAGGATACGTGAAGCCTGTACATCCGAGATGTCGGGTAACACAATGTAGGAATTGGATACAACGGCTGCTAAAGCGATTGTTTCGGAGTGCAGTCCAATCAATTTCTTGGCACAAGTTTGCCTCTAAAGCCTTTTGACGATGGACATTTGGTCAAACGGGCTTATGGGTCGCCGCTTCGTGCTGGTCAGCTTTTATGCTCGTACCATCAAAACTGAAACAAACAAAAAAATCCTGAGCCATTCCACTCTGTGAAGATGAATGACCAGCTAAGCTGTTTAGCACGCGACGCAGACGTGACACAGAGTTTAGCGTATGCTCCATTAAAGTTGTCCATTTTAGCAGTATGCTACCTGCGTCTTTTTGATGCTTTTTCTGTCCTGCGACGTTCGTCGTCTTGTCTGGTTTGCCGCACGCAATTGACGTTTTGTGCACAATCTTTATTGGTGGTGTTTGCCATTTGCAGCCACCGCTGACATTCTCGGTGCCGTTCTCACCGTTAATCTTCGTAGGCGCGTTGCTCTTCGGGAGTCTGACTATATGGGCCTCCCCATTACGGCGAGAGAAGTGAAATAGGCCTATTGCTAAAACCCAAGCATCAAGAATGCAGGGAATGGTGTTCCACGTGCGACACGTGCTGGCGTCTGCAGCAGTACCTGTTCTAAAGAAAAAGCCTGTAAAATAATTGCATCTTGCACGTGCGTTCGTCCATGCTTTATTTTGGTTATTTACTTCTAATTTTTTATACAGGGAAAGCGTGCGCATGCCACGGTGCGAGCGTGGAGCTTTTCATTACGCGCACAAAAAATCCACGGAACCCCAGCCATAAACAGCTTCGCCATAAAAAGAATTGTGAGGTGATTGAAGAACTAATCCGGCATACGCCATTGATGTGCGAAGGTGACGGTGTGCGATGAAATGCAGTTTTTCGCTACAGTCATTAGTTTGTCCAAAGCGAAACTGCTTCTTGAACCACCAGATGGCATTGAATTTCTAGGAGGGTGTGTGCCACAGACTTCGAGGGGCGTCCTACCGGGAGAGGTGCAACATGCTGAGGCAAAATAAAGCTCGGTGTATTTAAGAAACTATGAGCTGCCTGAGAAACATCTTCACTACTAAAACACCCATAAAATGCCATTTTTGTGATCACGGCAGCACTGAAAATATTGAATTAAAAGCAAAACAAACAAAGCTTGAACGTCAGTCGTTTGAAAGTGAAACAACCCACATGACTTCTGAAAGTCTGACGTACACTTTACTCCTTTTCAATCTCGGCATGACCTAGTTATATTACTTTTTTTTAATACCATACTTAGTAGTAGAAAACCCCTTGTGTCGTTCTTGTGAGGTCAATTTTTTCAATACACCTTGCTAGCAGTTTTTCTTGGGTGCATGTGTTATTTCTTTTTATCTCATTTGTATTATTTTTATACTTTGTATTTCATTTGTGTTCTCTTTTATGTTACATTTCGTTGTTATTATTCTGTGTTTAATTTTTATTTTTTTGCATGTTATATTTAAAGTTCGGCGTTTTCGGTTTTTATATTTTTGCATTTGGCATACTTTTTTCGGTTTTTATTTTGAATGCATATTTTTGGTTTTTATGAGTGAATATATATATACCGCTACACACGCTTCTGGTCTTTTTTCGGCGATTATGTATTCTAGTTGTAACTCTGCTGCTAACATGAAATGACAGGTATAAAAATGGAATGTTTATTTATCAAACTGGAACAAGAATGAAGATACATGCACGCACAAGTACAAGCGAGTGAGATATTGAGTCCACACAGCAACCGTGCATTCCACTTCCAATCAAGTCACAATTCCTTTATGCCTATTTATAATACACATGCATGTATTTGCCGAGGTTTTCTTTGTTAACACGTGCCCACTCTTTTCTGCTTATCACTCTCAGCGTAGAAAATGCCCTCTACATTTACACTTGAAACAGGCAAACTAAGGCTGCGAAGTGTCACGGTAGCTAATGTTGGCAATCAATCAAATCTCATCGCCCAATAGACAACTGGTAATACGTTTTCGAGCACAGCGTACTAAAGATATTCATGTAACTCTGGCTGCTAGGCTTGAATTGCATCAGCGCCACTAGCAACTTTGAAGATGCTCTCGTACATTGAGAAGTGACGAGGCATTTACAACCTCACGTTCGGGTCAATGATATGCACATTAAACCAGAATGTTGTCAGTGCAGCGGTGTACCTCATGCTACCTGAAATGTTTCTTATGGCACTGTCGTTCCACCTTTTTGCCAGAACTTTGCAGTATGACTGAAATTTCGCGGTGAGTTCGGGCCGTTTTTCTTCGTCCACGAGGTCTAGCATATTGGCAACTTCATTGTGGTACCCTCAATCTTCCTCTCCCCACCCCTGGAAGATCCCTCCTAGCTCTATCAGGAGCAAGGAATAGACATCACACACAAGCGTGTGCTCTGATTCTAGCTTTTCCAAGATTGTCAAAATCGGGTTCAACCTTTCTCTCACAAATTTCATCTTAATGAGGAGGGCATGTGTTGCTCCACTGTCCTCAATGATAGCCTGAAGCTTCTTGCATTTTTCGCCTTTTGCATCACAACTTCTCATGAAGGCGAGAATGGGGCGACAGTAGGCAAGAACATCACGCAGTGACTCGTAGAAGGAGAACCATCTGGTAGGGTTACTGGTTGCAAGAAGCTTCGTCTCCATGTTCATGAACTGGCACATTGCATGGAATTTATGCCGGAGCTCTCTAGAGCTCATCAGCATCGCTGTGACGTGCATAACAAAGTCGTGCATGCATGCAAAACGTTCCAAGCGCAAACTTTCAGCAAGGGCGTTGTTCAGGAGGTGACAGGGATCGCTAAGATGAACGTCCGCAAACTCGAGGTCTTGTTGGCAGAGGTCTAGGTAAAGCTTCCTCATGTAGGATGCTGAATCTGAGACAAGCATGGAAACATTATTGAGCTGCTTACCAAATTTCAGTAGAACTTCTTGCAGAAGCATGGCCATCGTTAGATCGTTACACTGAAGCAGCAATTTCAGAGCAAGCATGCGGGTGCTACTGCCTGGTAAAGCAGGGTCATAAAATGTCATCGTCACAGCAACAGCAGGGCGTCCTCGGACATCAGGGGATTCGCCAAGGGTCGCCGCAATGAAAGTCCCGGATGGCGTCTTGGATTGCTGCTATGTCGCTCTCGTACACATTGGGGAGCTATTTCTTGTACGTCTGGGATGAGGATCGCATGGTTCTGGCCGCTGGACAGCGCCGACGAAAGACATCCCCAAGAGGGCCGTCCGTCTGGTGCAGCGGGATGGCCGCCCGGCACAAGGTCCTGCAGAAGTCGTGGACGATGTCATCCTCATCTTTTCGCTTTTCAACAGCTCGTGTCATCAAGGACTGAAGCATTCCCAGCATTTTTGGACACTGTCTCCTTGCACCCTCTCTTGGCTATTCTCAACGAAATGCAGTAAAATAATAATTTCAGCCAAACTACTGAAGAAATCCTTAAGTTCCCCGGGATATCTATAGAGGGCACTAATACACTCTTATTTAAAAGGATACTTCAACGAAATTTGAAATATTCCCGCCGTGTTCAAAAATAGGTTGAATATGATCCACAATATCCGTAAATGACAATCGCACGTTTGTTTTTTGAGCCTGGTGGCTGTATTTTTCGTTATAAACGGCCCACTCTGGCAAGTGCTCGGAGAAGGCCCAGCGGAGACCACGTGACATCCAACGCAATCGTGACATAGGTTGTCTCGGGACGAGCAAAGCTACGGCGAGGCTGACGTCGAGAGGATGGCCTAGTCGTTCCAGCCACCGAAGCGGCTGCTTTTGTACGAATTTTGAGTGACGGGTTAATCTTCTATAATCTTGTAGGGGGACAATGGCGACTTCTGCGACACACAAAAGGAATTCTCGGGAAGAGGGGAGTTCCTCCTTCCCCTCTTCTCTCGTCGTGGCCGGAGGCGAGATACTCACCGTCACTAGCTGTCAAGGTTCCTAGACGGGCATTACAAGCGAGGCGTTAGCGACATCCACCAGGTGCTCTTTGCTAATCGTTTAATTTGTTTTAAAATTCCTTTTCGAGACTTTTTTAACAAGATATTGGTATGTTCGATGTGATACTGCTCTTTTGAACACATATCGACCAAACAATGAGCGCTGAAATTTCATTGTTGTACCCCTTTAATTCCTATTTGAACTTCAGGATTGTATACTTTTTATTCCTGGGCCCGATATAATATTGTTGCATTGGGTCCTATGGGCCACTGTGACAAAATTTAAAATTTTTTCTCACTTAAATGAAAAAAATCTTAAAGTTCCCGAGAAATATAATAGCTACCGACTTGTAGCACACACCCCAGTTAAAATTTCGGTATTTTAATTGATACTTTTTATTCTTCGAGACTTTCAAATTTGGCCCTCTTTTTGCCCCTGTAAAGTTAGCACCCGGTTGTGCACCAAGAAGCTTGTGGCCAAGCTACCTTTACAAAGGCTTATCGAAAAAAAGATTTGTACCATGCGTTTGTGACAGTATATTGACGAAGAATGTGGTGGTTATAATATAACTATATAATAATTAGATGTTTACAATCAAAATTTGTGCCCTGGATTTCAAATATAAGCAATTGTTATGTAGGGTCAGAAACACTTGCATTGTATATATTTTGCTTTGAATTTGCCTGTGTGTGTAAAGTTTTAGCTCGGTTACAGACACAAACTGAAGAAAATTCTTCAGGGCGTGTATAACTAGAAATATAACTAGAATGGCACGCCGCTGGCCGTTCAATTGTGTGTCTTTTTATCTATCTTATTTTATTGATACATATATACGCGTATAAATTAAGAACACAACAACAACGACGTTGAGAGGATGACACACCGGGCGAAGGCGGTGCCTCAATCTGAGCCCTGGTTCCTCAGAAGCGGCAACTTCTACTTTGACTGGGCTACCTCCTTGGAGCCTGATGCTTCGACCCCAGTGGACCCCAGTGAGCAACAGCGCCATCATGTTCCTGGGGCTCCTTCATGGATTGAACGGTGTGCCAGATCCCCATAGCTCGCTGCTGACTTGCCCAACCCACCGCCACGAAATCAGGACTTCTGCGAATCGGACTGCCATCCTCCTCAATACCAACAATCCATGTCGTCGTCATCATGCGTGGATATACTCATCACATTATCATGTTCACTAGACGCGGTATAGCGGGCCTCCATGGTACGGACTGCTGCCTTTCCGCGGTGCCGCGGCTCTCCAGAGCCAAATAAATAAAGACTAAAAACTAAGGACTAAAGACAAAATGCTTTGCTAACCAACAGCCGGTAGCGCCCTAAAAAAAAAAAAAAAAAAAAAAGAACGATAGTGTTTCTTTGTTTAGAGGATGCAAATTCCTAAACTGCACCATACTAGTGGTGCACATCACTGAAATAACATACGCAATACAGAAAATAACAGATTATCTCTTGAACGCAAAACGGCAAAATACACATAATTGTGGAGATTTTTTGTTTCTAAAAGCAAAATACAGAAACCTAGACTAAACTAATGTTTGGTGAAACTCAGGGTATATCGTATGCATCGTTTCGAAAAAGTATCAAACGAAAACACCACGCAACACATTTGACGTTGTTTCACACCTCGAGACACTGGCTTGCTTTGGCGCACCGACCGCCGGCGTAGCATAGCGCGTAGTCGGGAAATGTCTGCGACTGATGATGATGATAGCTTATTTGCCAAAAAAAGTAGCGCAAGGCGCATCGATGCACAAGGCACATGCAACGTGCAGCCCTTTGGAAGATCATGGCAGCACAGCGCAGCACTGAGCTTGATTTCAGACGCCATGTTCTTCCCAGAAGTAGCGCGCGGCGCGTGCCTCGAACATTTCCACAACAATGAATGGTGCCACTTTTCAGGTTGCTCAAGGTTGATACGCCACGTGTCGTGAGAATCGAGAACTAAAACGGCGTGTCCCAGAAAGCTGGCCATGGGAAAGCTGCATCGAGGAGCATCCTGCAATAGTGTTATTTTATATCAAAAATTGCGTTCCAGTCATTCTATTCCCCGAACAACATTTCTAAAACGTTTATTTATACAAAATGTCCAGCAAGTACATTAGAAGCAGCATTTTTCTTTTCATTTCTTCAATGCTTATAACAAAAATACATGATCGAAATAACATTTGCCTTTACCAGGTTCGGAGTGTGCGGCTTTTAGCTTAACGTGCCGAGCTGACTTTACGTGCTCTGCAAGACGTACTGCAGCCCTGCCTTGGTCCGATTTGATGGTCTTCTGACAGTACTCACAGATGAGGTTAACGAGGTCGTCTTTGCTGTTTTCATTGGAAGGGCACACCTCAAAATCCTGAAAATTGCTTGCGTAATTTTCAGCACATTTTTTTTTACCCATCTTGACGATCATCAGAGCAGAGACTACAAGAAACAGCAGTAACTAAATGGTATGTATGCCCTCCTCAACCAAAAAAAAGCTTGGGAGAGGGTGTTACAAAAAAAAAATTCGGGGTTTTTCCAGGTGCCCTTTGCAGTACACAGTGCACACGAAATATGTGGAAAAACCCATGCCCGAACTCCAGCAATTGGAAACCACACAAAGCCCCACCACGAAAGAAGAGATATAGAACTCAATATGATAGGAACAACAACCCCCTGAAGTCCTTGTAGAATATTGAACCCTCTTAAGCTTACGAAGGGACATTAAGGAACCACCTCCGAAAGGAAGTGGATACTAGGTCAGTAGTGACTCACTGAAACCCCCCCCCCCCCCCCTTGAGCATTGAGATTCTGACCTTTTTCGGTTGTTAAGACTGAATTCAACAAAAGAAATTCGGCACGCCTTTATTGGTTTTTTCGGTTTAAATCAGAAACACCGAACCCTAGTTATATTTCAATGCCACTTGATGCTGGGTGTGTGCAAAAATGTCTCTTGGCGAATGAAAAGAAAAAAGTTTGAAAAAACTAGCCATTTTTTAAGCAACTGTTCTGCAATCAAAACTGGTGCTAGCTGTTCCGCGTTGCCTAAACCTATAAGCGTGGAGACCTTTTTCTGTGCGGTGACTTGCCGCCAGTGAACAGAAAGATGGAATGGACATGGCCATGTCTAGCTTCAACACCGCTTAGAAACCCATCATACCCATATACTCCAAAGTATTTTTTTTTGTGAGGTAAGTATTTTTTGCAACCTGTCATTAAAGAGACACCAAACTCCTAAAAGAACTATCTTTTTTTTTTAAATGCTGGGATAAGACAGGTACATCATAAAACTACCCCCGCCCCCCCGCTTTCCCCCAAAAGAAAGACATTATTTACAGTGATAATGCAATTAATGCAGAGGTGCAAACAAGCTGGGCAAGAATGACGATAATAATCCCCGGAGAAGGGGAGCAAGGAGGACAAAAGACACACTCAAATGTCCAAACACAGCGAGGTGACTGATGCGTCACCGAAAAAATCCACCTGGTCCTGTTATCGAACCAGGGACCTCTCCGTTTGCAGTGGAGCGCTCTACCAACTGAGCTAACCAGGAGTTACACGCCAGTAGAGCAAACTGGTGTTATCAGCCACCACCAGTCTAACACCAACAAGGGTAAACAGCCTGCATTTTAAAGTTATCATGATAGTGCAATTGATGCAAAGGCGCAAGTGTTCTGGACTATAATAATAGGGAGAATGACTATAATAATACCTGGAGAAGGGGGACAAAGGACAAACACAAACCTCCAAAAACATATAGGTAACTGGTGTGCAACCAAAAAAAAAAAAAATTAGTTTAGAGATTTGTGTTTGTCCTTTGTCCCCCTTGTTACCTAATAATCTAGGGATTATTTAGTCATTCTTGTCGAGCTCGCTCGCACCTTTGCATTAATTGCATTATCATCATAACCTTAAAATGCAGGCCGTTCACCCTTGCATGTGTTAGACTGGTGGCAGCTGATAGAACCCGTTTGCTCTTCTGACGTCTAACTCCTGGTTAGCTCAGTTGGTAGAGCGCTCATCTGCAAATGGAGGAAATAAACATTAGCTGTGTTTGAATATTTGTGGTTGTCCTTTATCCCTTTTGTTCCCCTTCTGCTTGGATTATTATCGAAATTATTTTCATTTTGAGGCAAACGCTCAGAAAGAGCATCTTTCGGAATCGCTCAAACAAGTCTCGCGACTTAAATATTTTACGAATTCTTTTTCTTTTTCGGAGAAACTTTAAATTGTGACATATTGTGTCATATCCAGGTGCTTAAAAGTGTTTTTTTTTTTTTCGGAAGTTTAGCGTTTTTTTAATCATGGTGCATGCTTACAAAAAAAAAAATGGAGATATTGTTTCGAAATTACGAAACACCGCACTACAACTTTCGTGTGTGCACAACGCGGCGATTTATGAACGCGCGTCTGCAACCGGCTTTGTGAGCGCCAGCGGCGTTAGTTATGCCAGAGAGTGAATGTGAAAGAACTCGAGGCAGGCTGGAATCTCGCGAGCGTCCGCCTCCCCGGAGCGGCCCGTGTAGTTTCGTGACCCGCTGCATATTTGATAAGACGAGAAGTGCGGGCCGCCACCGAAAATAATTGAGTAGGCCTGCTCCAAGACTCCGTGGCCAAAGAAGCTCTTCCTTTCTGCGAAACTCGTACCTAGGGGCCGCTGCCCTCGAAATCTGTCCGCGTTCCCCGCGTTTTCTTTTTTTATTTTTAGGCATGATATGTTCTTGGCGTTAGCCCGAATTCCCCCCAATATGTTTTTCCGCAATTTAACTATGTTAAAACAACAACAGCGGGTTGGTGTCGTTTCTGGCAGTCTTTAGGGAGTTTTAGTAGATCATCCCGATGCCTTCGATACCCGATAACGAACGTTGCCGGCGCAAAGGCGTCAGCGGAGTATCGAGTATCGCTATCGGAGTTACCGGAACGATCGACCCAAAACTCCCTATTAAGGAGTTTTCGTAGATCGTTTTCCTCCTTCCGCCGTTACGCTCTCCGCAACGGAGATGCGCCACTAGCCTTGTCCACGAGGGAGTTATCGTGTGCACCGTTTTTCTTCCTCTGTGACGCTCTCCGCAAGGGAGGAGTCGCTACTGCGCGTGCGCGTCGCCAGCCTTGTCTACGAAAACTCCCTATTAGGGAGTTTTCGCAGGCCGTTTTGCTCCCTCCGCTGCGTTCTTCGTAACGGAGACGCGCCGCTAGCCTTGTCCACGAGGGAGTTATCGTGTGCACCGTTTTTCTCCCTCTGCGACGCTCTCCGCAAGAAAGGAGTCGCTACTGCGCGTGCGCGCCGCCAACCTTGTCAACGGAAACTCCCTATTAGGGAGTTTTCGCAGGCCGTTTTGCTCCCTCCGCTGTTACGCTCTTCGTAACGGAGATGCGCCGCTAGCCTTGTCCACGAGGGAGTTATCGTGTGCACCATTTTTCTCCCTCTGCGACGCTCTCCGCAAGGGAGGAGTCGCTACTGCGCGTGCGCGCCGCCAGCCTTGTCTACGAAGACTCCCTATTAGGGAGTTTTCGCAGGCCGTTTTGCTCCCTCCGCTGTTACGCTCTTCGTAACGGAGATGCGCCGCTAGCCTTGTCCACGAGGGAGTTATCGTGTGCACCGTTTTTCTCCCTCTGCGAAGCTCTCCGCAAGAAAGGAGTCGCTACTGCGCGTGCGCGCCGCCAACCTTGTTTACGGAAACTCCCTATTAGGGAGTTTTCGCAGGCCGTTTTGCTCCCTCCACTGTTACGCTCTTCGTAACGGAGATGCGCCGCTAGCCTTGTCCACGAGGGAGTTATCGTGTGCACCATTTTTCTCCCTCTGTGACGCTTTCCGCAAGGGAGGAGTCGCTACTGCGCGTGCGCGCCGCCAGCCTTGTCTACGAAAACTCCCTATTAGGGAGTTTTCGCAGGCCGTTTTGCTCCCTCCGCTGTTACGCTCTTCTTAACGGAGATGCGCCTCTAGCCTTGTCCACGAGGGAGTTATCGTGTGCACAGTTTTTCTCCCTCTGCGACGCTCTCCGCAAGAGAGGAGTCGCTACTGCGCGTGCGCGCCGCCAGCCTTGTCTACGGGAACTCCCTATTAGGGAGTTTTCGCAGGCCGTTTTGCTCCCTCCGCTGTTACGCTCTTCGTAGCGGAGGCGCCGCCAGTATTAGGGAATTCTCGTAGCTGGTTTTCGCCGTCGCGCAACGCTCTCCGCAACCCACTACGATACCCGGAACTTTACAGTCAAGGTCATTGGCGCGCAGGCGCAGTAGCGGCTTTTTCGTTGCGAAGGGCTTATCGGAGGGGGAAACGCGGTTTACGAAGACTCTCTATTGTCTACGAAAACTGACTATTAGGGAGCTTTCAAAGATCGTTTCCGCCGTCCTATAGCTGCAGTATAATGGCGTACACCTTGTACCTCGATTGGGTGCACTTGCGCGCATGCGTGCGTTGTTGCAAGGCGAGGAGGATGGGCTGCGCGGAGCGTAGAGACGATTGTAGGCGACCGAGCCTTCCGACTCGTCCTCGCACCTTGTATCGCAAACGCGGCCCACAAACCACGTGATTCCCATCGAGCTGTTGCAGACACTCTCAAATCTAGGCACCCTAGACGCCATGATCGACGGTGGAGCCGTGCGGCGTCAGTAAGTGGAAGCTTGGAAAAGGGTCCGCTTCGCTGGGGATCCGACGTGAAGCAGCAACTGTAACGAAAATGCGCCTCTATCGCGGGGTCGACTCCTTCGGCGCTGGTGGCGTGACTGTCGGACAAACCGGGGTCGGTTTGTCCGAGCATAGACTTTGACGCGTTAGTGCTCCAGACGACCCAGCGCGCCTCTTTTCCCGGCGAAATCGATGCCCGGGGATTCCTTCTCCCCACTCTCTTTCCCCCCATTTCTTCCCTTGTCCATTTTTTTTTGTTGTTGCGTGGCTCTCCCCTTTTCATCGAGCTTCTCCCCCTTCAAGTGCATTTCATCGGCTCTTTTTTTTTTGTCTCCCGACCTTGCGTCTTTTTTTTTCAACCTTAGTTTGTCCCTAAGCTTTATCGGTTGGTCTCTGCTGACCCTCTTTCTGTACGTCTTCTTCCCTAGCTGCTTCCTTATGCGGTGAATGGTCTCCCTAAATCTGCTTCCTTTTTTTCTTTTGCCATAGTTTCACGGGGGTTGTTTCTGTCTAATTTCTTTCATTATTATTTTCTTCCGGCGATGTCCACGTTATTCGTTTTAGTTCAGTATAGTTTTATTCTGCTTTATTTTCTCTGTTTTCTTTTTTTTCTGAATAAGGTCCTCTTTTTTTCTTGCTCTTTTTTTTTTGTCCACTTGCTCACGTTTTGTTCTGTAGTCGTTTCTCTCGCGTCTGCTCTGTAATTTTCTCACCAGCCCCTTTCTGCTTGGTGTCTTTTCCCCCCGTGTCATTGTCCAGCCTTTTCAACCTTTTTTTTTTTTTGTCTCCCGTCTTTTGTCGACACAATTTCCCTGTTCATGTAGCCAGGCCGCTCACTTTTCCTCGTCTTTCTTTTTTTTTTATTTCCTTGTTATTTCTGTTCCTTTCTGTCTTCGCATTAATGAGACATTTTAACTTGGCATGCCTTTCTTTTCTCGCTGTTTTTATTTTCCATTTCTGTTTCGACCAAAACAAACCATTTTCTTAATGTTATTTTTTTTATCCCGTCGCTCCTTTCTCCCTCGTTTTTTACCTCCCTCTTACCCGTACGTCAACCCTTTGTTTCCCTGGATGTTCCCTACATTCCCTAGATGCACCCGTTTTCTCCCCATGTGTTTGTTCTTTAGCGTTTTCGTGGGACGTTATGAAACTGCGCAGAGTCGTTTGGTTGGACGGCGGGCAACAGCTCCCCCTAGTGTCGCTCTCCTCCTTATCCCGCGTAGTTTCGTCGACCACTTCGTGTACCTGTGTTCGCGCACTTCGTAAAGTGCACGGGTTATATTGTTACCGACATTTTCTTTTATGTTATTTTTTTTATGACCTCCATTAACGACGATGGACGTTCTTGAGAAAGGGGTACAGGAAGGGGAAAAACGGGAGTACCGGTTGCTCGTAAAAAGCGGTACTTGTGCACAAACCAGCGAGATGGTGAAGTTTGGAGGGAAATTTCTGTTCTCCTGGCAGGGAAGGGAAGTGTTCCCCAACTGCACTCAAGGTCTTGGGGAGTGCGCTCGTGCCAGTAACTTGCGCAGTTTCGTAGCACACTCACTCCGAACCCGACTAGGGAATGGGTGTTGTATAAGATCCATGTATAGGGAGGGTGTTTCTGAACACGTGAGCCAAATCTTTTCTGCAAAAAGAACGCATCGCACGAGAAGAAAAAATAAAAAGTTAATGTTTTATTTTATTTTTGCCAAAGGGCCCATTTGGTAAAATTACTAATTAGTGTATTAATCACTTTCGAGTAATTACGTTTCTAGTTAGTGGAGTTATAAGTATGGTTTCAATTAGAAACTTGCTGAAGATCATTGAAAATCTTTAAATGAACTTATTTTAGAAACAGAAGGCACGTGCAGCAATGCAGGATGTTCTGCTGCAGGATGCTCCAAGATGCAATATTGCACAGCCGAAGGCCCTCGTTAAATCTCCAACTTTGTTGACCGTGTAGCATCTATGCACTGGTGACATAAGCAGGCTCAGCAGGCTTGCAAAGACTGTGCGACCGGAAAGTCGGTGGGGACGCAGGCGGCAGTTCATGTTTGTAAACCGCAAAGGGTCTATACCAAATAATTGACGAAAGAAAAGTAAATTCACTGTAGCAAAACTTTTTTTTTTTTACATATGAAAGGCTAGTGACGTCACTCCCCACGTCGCAAGCTGCCGTCGCCGCGGAAGCTTGCGCAACAGTAATCTTTACTGAAAAACGTATGCGGTGAGCACGATACGTGCTTCGTATGACGCACGTATAGACCGACACGCTGTTTACAAACAAGCCCGCCTTTTGTGGGCAATGCGCGTGAGCACAAACCAAATTTGGGAGGAGTGAAGCGTCTGCGCATGCGCTGTGCCGCCGACAGCGCCACCGCAGCTGCATGACGTCAGGGCCGCGTGTTGGTCTATACAGACCTATGAGTCATGTACAGCCTCGCTGTGAAATACAAACGAGTGAAACTGAATTAAAGTCGGTGTAGATATGGTCGATAAAGCGATAACAACATGGACAAAAAGTTATAGCCCAACTAAACCCGGTAAACAATTTAACAGGCTCGCGCTTTAGCGATGCAGTCAGGGTCGGCAGTTATGTTATTTATGTTATATCTTATGTACTTTCATATCGTGCAATGGTGTATGTTTTCAATTACACCATGGCAGGATGCAGTTTTGTACATACGTTACATATGCAGTTTTGATGCTTTGAGTGTTAATGCAGTTTTGTACGTTACATATGGTGTTGTATGATGGATCTAGTCTAATCCGTACTCTTAACATTGCTAGACTTGATGACAGCGGCACGCACCTGAAATTAAGAATTAAAAAAAAAGTATATTCAATTTTTATATATTTAATCGCTTTTTTCGGAGTTTAGTGGATGGATGGATGAACGGATGTTAACAGCTGATCCCTTTATGACATGCCGTAGCTTTCGCCAAATAGCTTGAGCACTTTCGGTATTTTTCTAGTCTAAAAACTTTTTGATTAATTGGGATTCTTTTTTTCTAACTAAAAGAAAAAAGAAAGATGTGTTACGCTGCGTTTAAACGAGAAACAGATTTGTCTCGTAGAACAAAACGCTTTCTTATCATGCTTTTTTTTAAAATTCTTTCTATGTGTATTTGAGGACATTTGAGGAATGCAAATAAAAAAATAAGCGCGAGAAAAAAAAAAAGGCGCACAAAGAAATAGTTTTACAAGCGCGCGTTTTTTTGCTCCGGTATTTGGGTCGAACCTGCCAGGTATTTTGGACGCCGCGGAGGCGGGCGTGCATTATACGCGCAACCCCCGTCCTTTGATATGCGCCGTGCGAACTTTTATTCATGGAGTGGAAGAAACTACTTGCGCCACCTTTGCTTTATTGATTATCTCTCCTTATTGCGCGGCGTGTTCTTTTATATACCGGTACACCTGTGAGCGCTTTTGATTAATTTATACCGAGCTCTCTTTTCCTGTCTCGGCTAGATATCGAACAGAAACTTGTGCAAAAAAAAAAAAGAAAAAAAAAAGAACGAGGCATAAAAAAATTGATGTTCTTAAATGATGGATTGCAACGCCCCGTCAGGCTTTCTCCTGCTTAATCCGTACAAACGACTCCGTGGCTTCTTTCATTAGGCTTAGGGGGTTGTGCCAGCCGGCGCCTTTCGTATATTTATATAAACCGCCTCAAACTGGCCGCCCGTAGAAAACAGTAATTACCCGGGAGCTATGAGTTATAAGGGACAGAAACGACCGCAATGTTTTGGCGCAGTGGTAAGCGTTCCGTAAGCAGACGGAGCGCCGAATTCGTCGCAGACGAAACAACCACACGCCGACCCGAAGAGAACGCGGAGGAGGAAAAGAACGGAAGCCGTCTCCGTCGTCTGCGAACGAAGCGCTTTGTTTGGTTTCGGTTTGTTTTGATTAACGGCGCATGCGTGGGGCGGGAGAGGAGGAGTGGCGTGTTGGGGGGAAGAGGAGGGAGGAATAGGAGCACGTGATCGCGCATGCGCGGTGAGGGGTGGCGGCGGTGACGTCACGGGGAGGTCCCGGGGCTTGCAGCCGGAGTCCAGTCAGGGATTTTCGGCGCTCGGGCCCCCCTCCCCCCGAGTCCCCATCGGGGCTTCGGCCTTTGAGCCGAAACGTTGGTTGTCGAAAATGTGCGCCGCGACGAGTGCGAGTGGTTGTGGTGGTGAGGTGTCGCGGCTCTTCTGGTGCTTGTTTCCGTTGCATCTCGCTCCGCGTTTTCGGTTTTGACATCCCTGCTGCGACGACGCCGAGATCGTCTGCTACCTGCTGAAGCTCCGGCCGCTCGTTTCCGGACCAATCTGGTTTTCTTTCTTATTTTATTGGTTTTTTTTTCTCTTTTGATCCACTTCCGGTGGGTGCACGAATATCGTAGGGATCGTTGAAAGTAGTGGGTTGCGAAAGAGGAGGCATTTGGCTTGAATATTTGATCGGTTACTCGCTCAGCCCGTAGTCAAAGATAGGGGTTTTATGCCGAACCCAGCTTGGTGGTGATCCGTCTGCTAACACGACATCGTGGAATAGAGAATACTTCCCTATGGATAGGTGTTGTACCTAGTAATTTTTCATGGAGACGCGATTTGGTCAGAGTTCTAGAATCCGAGTAATGAATCTCCCGTTGTTTTTCGAGTTCCGTCCAGCCTAGCCTTTGCAATAATTCGAACGTTGTTGTGTTTGCTAGCCAATCGCCATCGGCGTTCTTTGTTGACCCTCGGCGCCACCTGTTGACCGTTGGCCGCACTTCTGGTAGGTTCCCATCGTTGACGTCCGTTCCCCTATCTGACCAGTTGATAACTTTGTTACGAACCGGGTTTGTTAACTTCTTAACGTTGGAACACTTTTGAGCTTAACGCGCGTTAGTTTCGAGAAAGTAGTTAACGTCTTGTTCGCTTCCAAACTGCGAAAACTAGTTGATGCACGAGCGGTATATCATCGCGCTGTCGCTGTTCTGTTTTCCGGCATTGCAGAAGTTGGGTGTCGTTGGCTAGTTGGTTGGCTACTTGCCGCCTGGTGTTTCAAAGTTCGCTGTTCCTTAGATGTAACTCAAACACAAAATATTCCTGCCTTTTGAGAATGTACCCCTCAAAGTAGCATTACTGGTCATACTTTAAATTTGATAACGCTAATAGTCCTGACATCGCTATTCGTTCGCTTGCCGTCTCCATCTGCTTTTTCAGGCATCCGGATTTCCGTGAGTGGTCGAAGCTATTAGAGCTTGTTTCATTGGAAGTTGACTCAGCCAATCACCGTCATGTTTCCACTTCAATGAAGGATGAAAACTAAAATGCGCGCATGTTAGAAGTGGGTTAACAGCTGCGGGATTTCAGGTAGCTTTAGGGAATGTGGTTTGTTAATTGTCTTTGTAGCATCCACCGTGAGGTCGTTTGTAAACGTCTCGGACCAATCTATGGACATTGTTGTACTGACCTCCTTCTGCCTGTCAGTCCGTCGCGCACAAGTTAGTGGTGCCACTTCGCCTGCATGGTTGACCGTGTCTTGAGCCAACGAACCATCAACGCGTCCATTCCAAAAGCGATAAACAGTGTTGAGAGGCCAGTTCAACCAAGTTGCTGCTGCTTCGCTAAACGCCACCTGTGCTCCGAAGAGCGGCTTGAGAGCGAGCGCCGACTTGCATCCACTTGACCCTGCCAAAACTTTTGTTGGCTCCTACACCGAGTACACCTGCCGTCGCCGCTAGACGGCGCCACCGCCGCAAGTCACGTCGTTGTCGTCACCGAGGTGGATATCAGTTTTCCGTGCAACGTTTATCAGGTGACGCCATGGGGTGACTGAACCGGGATTTTTTTCACCGCTACAATCCGCAGTTGGTGTGTGCGTCGTTGAGACGAAACTCGTCGAGCAACCTTGAGTGACGTTGCGGTGACGTCACTTTCCGTCGGCGATGGCATTGTTGCCAGACGTCTGAGCATGGCCCGTCACGTGATCCGGAGGGACTGGTTCGCTCCCTTTCATCCCAACAAGGTAATGATGTCTTGTTTTCACGACTGGAGGTACGCTGGTCTGTGACGTCACGCAGAATCGATGACGTCACTGCGGTGGTAACTGGGCATGCGCGGATGCTTCGATATTGGAGAAGCAAGTTCCATCTGTGCATTTGTGCTACACGGTGGCAGACAAACAAACAATTGCATTTAATTGCGTTATATTAAAAACCAAACTACTTTTTTTTTTTAGGGGGGGGGGGGGGGGGGGGAGGGCTGTGGGTGCCACTGTGTTCGTTTATAACAAGCATACATGATGTGATGCTACCGATTCATAATTTTGACCTTACACAGGCAGTGGAACAGGGGGTGTGTTATAAGTGTTTTTGAACTTACACAGGCAGTGAAACAGGGAGTGTGTTATAAGTGTTTTTGAAGACGCCTTGATATTCGAAGACGGGTTTCATCTGCGCCTGCGCGGTGTGCTCAGCTTCGGTTGATTGGTCTGCTTGTTTGTGTGAGCAGTGAATTTTGTGCTCGGGGATGAATCGGTGCTGTTTCGCGAAATCCGGAAATTGTTGGTTTTTCTCACGAGTTCTTCTCACGACACGTTACACACGATCCCCATTTGTTTTCATTCTCGATTATATAGAATCTGTTGCGACATCACATCATATGCAGTATAGAGGCTCCGCCTTCAATGCGAGCCTTACCTACCCTCGGCGCACGTACGGCCGAAGCACCACCGAAGGCAGCGAGTGCGTGCTAGAGGCGGAGTTTCTCGATGCCTACCTTACGTTGCAAGCCCACGAACGGGTTACTAAGAACACGTATTTTTACCTGTAACGAGGTGCAGTCTCCAACAATATGAAAGACCCATTCGACGATGCAGTTTCAGGACGTCGTGTAGGATTTGCGTTGACCGCGTCAACAACCAAGGATAAAAATCAGAATAATTTAAATCGCGCCGTTTTTTGTTTTTTTTTTTCTTGTTGCGGTGGTTTTAATTGCACCTTTCCCGCAAAACCAATAATCTCCAAAATGTTTATTTACCGCTTGTCTATCATTTGATGCTCTCTACGTGCGCAGGGTTTGTATTTAAAGAGATAAAAATAAATCGTAAAGCGAGAAAGATTTATGGCAGATTCGAACAAAAAGCGGCGCTCTTTCTGATGAAATCAGGGCGAGCTTTATTCACTTCGCGTTGGTCGGTTACGTTGTGTTTTATTACGAGCAAGTCGGAAGAGAAAAGAAAAGCTAATAAAGCTTTTTCCTAACTAAAAATATCGAGCTTATTTTGTACGGCGAGGTTGATATATTAATAATAGGCGGTGCTTTAAAGAGTGCTTCAGAAGTCTAAATTTTTAGTAATTCTTTCTTCCGCTTTATTCTCAGTGGTCGGAGAAATTGACTAATCAATCGTTCGTGTTTAAAATTAAAAAATATGTCTGGTGTTAAATAATTCCTGTTTTCTAGCTCGAGTCATATAAATAAAATAAGTTTTATTTAGATAAAATAAATCCGATATGAATAAAATAAATCTAAATTATTTTATTAAAAAATAACTACTTTGTCTTTTCCCGATTTGCACAAAGTGCTAGTGCTAAGGAAATCAATTAACCTTTCTTCCATTCTCGCTCTAAGAATGGAGTACTTAGGCCAACGCGTGCTTAAAACCGCAACATAGCGAATGGGTCTTCCATGATGTAAAAAACTACATGCATTGTCGTCTTTTTTTTTTTTTTTTTTTTTCTACGTGGATTTTTATGTGCGGGTATGTGGTATGTCTTCCGAGACAATCTGTCTGTTCTTCAACCATGCAACATTTCTTTTTTTTTTTTTTTGGTGGCTGATTATAGTGTTTAGAACACAGACTATTCCATTCATAAAATATAGAACACCTACCCTTTTTTATTTGGAAGCGGTGGTTTTTGCAAACGAGAGCATTTACTGTCGCGCGTTTCCTCCAGTTTTCAGGATACGCTTAGTCTCGCCCTGTTATACAAACTACAACTGTAGGTATACATACCATTCAGCAGGCAGTCGCTTTACTGAAACACGCGTTACAGCGACGTACCACGTGGTTTCTTAACTGGCTATCGTGCGATAAGGCCCTGGCGATGCATTAGAGTGTATCGCCTTTCGTTAATGCAGAATGCCTCGTAACGGAGTCAGAGTTGGGATTCGTGTAACCGCGTCGTCAGCTAAATTTAGCGGGCTAGAGCAGTACACCACCTACAGAGAAGACAAAAGGCCCCCGACGTGACGTCATCGTGAGTGGACTCCCCGATCCGCCCTAAGCGGCAAAATGTACGCTCGAACTCGACGAGAGTACACAGGACAAGACTGCCCTGTGTGCCTCTCTTCTCTGTCCTTCCTTTTTTATTATTTTTTTTTTCTGGCGTTTTTTCCATCATATGTCGTTTCCTTTTCTTGGTTTCCAACAACATTTGGGCCTTTTAGCAAACCGTTACCGTGTTCCGCGTACCGGTCACGGTATCACCCGGGCGCGCGTTGAAAGGCCGACGACCAGACACGAGTTTCTGCGAGGCAGAAGATCCCCCTCACCCTGGGGGAAAGGAGGAAGCGGGAGAAAAGTGGAAAGCGCCAACTGGTCGTTGGTCTTTAAAGGGGCCATGGAATGAACTTTCGGCTGGAATAAATTGGGATATTTTGCTAATCGCATATCGTTTCGTGCGCCGAAATCAAAAACAAAAACAAAAAACGAATGCACGAGCGTAGAAAGCCTGAAACCTGCTTTATAAGGTACGAAAGTTTTAATAATATAGTGGAACCGGGTAACAGTTTTGTAAAAAGTCCCTTTTATCTTCATGGCGGTTTACGGCTGTATTATACCTCTCACGAAGAATAATGTTTATTGACGCTGCACTGTCGAAAAAAGAAAGAATGAAAGAGCCTTTTCCGAACGAATAATTGCGGCGAAAACACGGCCAAATACGAACCGATTTCATCCGAGCCCGTGACTGTTGTGATTTATAATCAAAAGCATAATGACATGCGTTTCGCGTGCATTATTGTAAAGATTTTTTTTTTTTTTTTTTCGTTGTTGCAGTCTATCGTTTTCGGATTTGAATTTCGTATTCGGTACATAAATATTCGGCGGTCTTCCGCCTGGCGCTACCGTAGGGGGACCCTGAGCAAATAAGGGACCGGCTTCTGGATTTGATGTCGTCGCCTTTCCCCCATTTCCCTCTTAGGTTTCTCGATGGGGGAAAGGGGCGATAATGGTTTGTTGATAAGGTGTGCTTCCTTCCCGTCAGTCATCGCGCCGCTGCCGGTGACGGCTTTTCAGAGCTCTCGGTTCTGCTCTGCGCTTACCTCTTATCATTTGTGCTGCCGTTTTTCTGTTTTTAGTAACTCGTTTTTGGGGGGCCGCAAAGTTTCCGCCATTATAATCATCATCATCATCATCATCGCTACCACTGCCGACATGTTTTTTTTAGGAAAAAAAGAGGAGGGGACGTTTCGGCTTAAATTTTGAATTTTCTTCGTGTGTTGTATAGAATAAAATAACTGAGCTTTAAGCATCATTAAAAAAAACAGAACGAGAAAAACAAAAACAAAAAAACGTCACATTTATGCGTGAGTGATTGCTCTATTGTAATCAATCTTTGATACCGATTTTTATAGAGAAATCGGCCACTCTTAAATGTGACGTTTGCTTTTTTTTTTAGCGTGCTTAGAGCCTATGCGGAGGGCAAGTTCGTCTGCTCCTTGCGCAGGGGGTAGCGGTGACGTCAGAACGCCGAGCCCTGATTGGCTGATCGAGCCCCCCTATCTGAGCGTCGTCTGCTTCTTTACAACGTCGTCTGCTCGCAACGTCGTCTGCGTCTGTCTTACGTTTCCTGCGACTTTCGAGAGTGCAGAGGCCAGATTCACGAAACGATCTTACGCCAAAAATGTGCGTAAGACAAAACTTAAGAACAAATTCGTATTCACGAAACGAAATTTTCGTAAGTTTTGCGCAGGTTACGGCGAAATCCTGGGACAGCTCCGAAGCTGTTACGCACTTCTTACGATCAAGTCAGCATGGCCGACAGCGTCGCGGTCGCGACGACCCACGGACGTTTATTTTTCTACGTGAGCTTCTCACGCGTCCTGACTTCAAGCAGCAAAAAAAAAGTAAAAATTATTTGAAACAGAGCACGACGAACAAGAACGCTGGATCCACAGACACCGGGGAAAAGCTCCAACGGCGACGATTCCACCGAACGCGACCAAACGAGCTGGGCAGTTAGGCCTAGCAGGCACTCCGCGACTCGGCGACCGTTTGCCCACGACCGGCAGACGTGCTGAATGGAATATGCCCGCGCGACCCTTGTGAACCCTTCCCGTGTTATACTTTGATCGCTGACCTCAATTTTAGATTAAGAGGTCAATTTCTTCCTCTTGTTATCTCCTTGTTTCCCGAGGCAACGGTAACTCTCGCCGGTGAAAAAGCGGCGAATCTCCGACAGACGCAGGAAAGGTAAAGCAGTCATCGCTTTGACTAGCAGACGTAAAGCAGACAACGTTAACTGCGCCAACCCGCCGGCGCCGTTAAAGAGTGAGGGGTCTCGCCGCACACGAATGGAGGTAAAAAGTATTTGGGAGGGAACTTGCGGACACTAAGCAAACAAACCTTGGCGCCCCGGGACACCTCGCCAGTGAGTCCTTTGACTTCCCTCTTTGATGCGCGTCTGCTAGTTGTTAGACGAAAACAACGTACCGCTCGAGTTATTTCGTCTGCCCTCCCTTAAAGGCCAAGTCGAGTTCGCTCCGAAAGTCGCAGGAAAGGTAAGACAGACGCAGACGATGTTGCGAGCAGACGACGTTGCAAAGGAGCAGACGACGCTCAATAGGGGGTCGCGATTAGCCAATCAGGACTCGGCGTTCTGACGTCACCGCTATTTCCTTTCTCATGCGCAGAAGACGAAAATGAGCCCACTTGCGAGGCGTATAGATTGAGTTGTGACCATACGATAGACTATCGCAGGAAGTGGTTTAGGTCCCCAGTCAATAGGCAACTCAGAAGACGTAGTACACAGTGCACATTATACAGGGTGTTTATTTAATTATTTATTTATTTATTTTTTTTTGTATATAAAGTTTTACAGATTTGTTTAAAAAAAAAAAGCGTGAAAGTTACATGAATGCGGTTCGTGAAGGATAGTTATATGGCCTGAGGGGGCATAGTATGAGAGGCTAACCTTCCCGATAAGTCGACTGATTAAGTAAATTAACTGTATGACGCTTTTCTCTCGATTAGAGTGCATGCTCCGAACGCGCTTACATTACTAGGCTCCTAAGACCGGCAATCCTGATGGTGCAGAATGCGCGCGTTGCATAACAACCCTGGAAGCTCGCTGTCAGTACGCGCTCAGCAGTCGCGTACACAGCCATGGCCGCGAGTGAACGTTCTCTATTAGAAGCTTGCTGAGCGTCATCAAAAACCATTACATTATAGTCAACCTTGCAAAGACTCGGAGCAGCAAGAACGAGGCCACCGGCGCGATAACGCGTCCATGCGCGATTAGACGCTTGTATTGGCGACGGACGCTTTCGCTACGACGACACTCCATGGCGATATACTGGCGCGACTTGTTCACAACGACCCTTTCGAAGATTTGAAGGGGCCGAAATGGCGATTGCGAGATTGTGTCGCCTGTATCTGTTAGTGTGTCCGGACAGCAGGCAGGGAAGGCAATGGCGCTAATCTCTTAGCATCCAGTCACGCCACTGCGCGGTGTTGCGGTGGCACCGCTGGTGGCACCTGGTGTGGGTAAACACAAGCTCGTTTGCAAAACAACCCTGCGTGTCGCTGTATGAAGTTTTGCTTGTTGATTTACCGATGTCTTCTTTACGGGGGAAAAAAAAAGAAGAAAAACGTTGTTGGTGCTTCATTGAGTATTTCTTAAAGCTCAGAAAGGTAGCCGCGCGTCGGTTAGCTTTCTCCCGCTGTAGCACGCTGCAGAAGAGATTTTAATAAAACGAGTGAGAACGTCGATATTGGTCGAACCCTTCGAAATTAATATTACTGGTACAAAACTTGACACCCCCTCACCATCACCCTCCCCTCCCCAACCCAAAAGCATTCAAGCCGAGGGGGATGAACGAAGACAACAATAAAAACGCTTAAAATCAATGATAGCGCTGCCAATAAATGCTCGATGGATATCAATACTTAGACGCTGCTAAAAATTGATCTTGCGTTTTTTTTTTCTTTTAGTTTTGTGGATTGTGTTTGTTCCAAACTTCTGCTACAAATTGCTAAAGCAAAAAAAGAAAAAAAAAATGCGGCACGTGCTGCATTCGGAACATCTATCCAAATCAAATTCACCACGTATCAAACTTTGTGTCACAGTAAACAAATTAAAAAAAACAAAAAACAACAACAAACACGGTGCATCCTTTAGGCACGTTCATCGCGGACCCGACAACGAATTTCGCGTTTGTTCGTTTATCTGTCTACATTCGTGTGCGTGCACGCGCGCCAATGTTTGCCCGTTTGCGCAGGGCATCCGTATCGGGCGTGTGTGCACGTCCGTGTTAACTCCCTGCCTACACTTTTTTTTTTTTTTATTTTACGTTTGAATGCCAGCGAGGGCGGAACTAATCGATCAAAACCCCGCTATAATAACGAATTCGATCAGTTTTAAAGGTTTGGAAAAGGGCGTCCTCCCCCCTTCCACTATAGGGGTCTCTTGGGGACGCAGAGTGGCTTGGCATGCAGGGTAAAAATCGATCCTGGAGATCGTGTTATTATTCTGCCCTTGTGCACAAAGTTTAATTACGTTTCTGCCCCCCTCGGGGCGTGACACGCCATTTTGATTTTCTTTTTATTTAATACAAAAATCGGCATCCTTGAAAGACGAAGGAATGAGTTGGTCCATGAAACGTGTCTGCGGAGAAAATGTTCTCTATTTCGTTTCGCCTCATACCATGGATTGCAGAGTATGCTACGAGCCATCAGATTCCACCAACCTATAGTGCCGTGTTAGTGTTACGTGGCCCCTGGAATGTCTCGTAGCGTCTGCAGCGCTTTATCGTACGATGGAACCGGGGCATAGTTGCTTTTGGCTGCCTGCTTCGCCAACCTGAAGCAGTGTGTAGCGTTTCAGTTGGCTTCTTTTTGGGGAGGAAGGTTGCGTCATTTGCTAAGTGGAGCATCTGCTCTAACGTTACACAACATATCCAGTCTTATTATTCGGCTTTCTTGGCCAGGAGAATTATTACCGCGTCTCCGCTAGTCAAAGCTCAGGTCGTTTGCTGCGCAATGTTTGCGTTCGCTACTTGGTTCGTTTGCTTGCGTCAACGATGTAACCTAACTTTATTTCTGTTACTCTTTGTTGTCGTTCGTCTGCTCGAGAAAATGGTTACTTGTCTGCTATGCAAAGCCTTTCGTTGTCTGCGAAGGCAATGTTTGCGTTGGCTGCTGACGTCGGCTCGCACCTATACGATGTAACCTACGTTGTTTTTATTTTTCTGCGTTGTTTGGTTGTGCGCTCGACAAGGTTGTTGCTTGTCTGCTGTGCAAAGTCCTTCGTCGTCTGCTGCGCTACGCAAGGTTTCCGTTGGATACTTAATACAGGTTTCCTCATTTGCTAAGTAGAGACAGAAAGTTTCCTAAACAAACAACGAGAAAAAAACAACAACAAAAAAACACGAAAATCACGAAGGAGAGCAACTGTAAATCTCTCGCTTATTTTTTTTTTTTTTTCTCTTTCTCTGCTTGGGAAACTGGTTAGTGTCTGCTATGTATAGTTTAGCTTGTTCTTTATGCAAATCTTCCACTGGCGTCCCAGTAAAGGTTTCGTTGTAGGCTAACTAGAGAGCAAAACTGTTTTTATACAGGCAAAGAGGGGAAAAAATAAGAACGAGAGTAATAAAATAAGTTTGTTTTATGTCTTAAGTTTATGACTTGCTTGTGTTTTTTTTGTCTGGTCAGGAAACGTGCTACTGTGTGCTATGCAGAGCAATTGCTGCTATGTAAAGTTTCCGTTCTTGGTAAATATGTTGTCATTGGAGAGTAGGAAGTTTGCTAATCAGGCAACGAAACACACACACACACACACGCACACAAAAGAGAATAATTAACAAGATGTGTCTGTAACACACACACACACACACACGCACACGCACACACGCGCACGCACACACACACACACACACACACACACACACACACACACACACACACACACACACACACACACACACACACATATATGTAGTTTGCCTCGTCTGCAATGGCAAAGTGTCCGTTACATGGTCGGTCAAGGTTTCGTGGTTTGCTAAGTGGGGCGCCTGATATGCAGCGTCTCTCGATTATTAATGTTTGTTCTTACTCGCTCGCTGGGGAAAAACAAAAAAGTCACTGTCTGCTATATTGAGCTGACGTCGTCTGCTATGGTAATTTTCCGTTGCTCGCTCAGCTGAGGTTTCGTTACTCGCTAAGTGAGTAACTATTACTTTCAGCTACGCACCAAGTGTCGTCTGCTACTCCGTTTTTCCTCGTCTCTCCAGGGCTGTCGCCATCGGCTTTTTCCACTAATTTCGGGGTAAGGTTTCGGTCACTGCGAGAGCGAAATCTAATGCGAGCGAAGAACGGGTTTTGTCTGTTATGTAAATAATAATAATAATAAAAGAAACGCCGTAAAGTGGATTGTCTGCTGCGAACCGCACGTTGTCTACTAACAATCAAGAAAAAAAAAATCGTCTGCTACGAACAGAGTGCCGCGGCGAAGTGAGACCGGACGCAGGTCGGGAATCGTGATGGTCTGCTATTTCACGTTGGAAGCGATTGGTGGAGACCGGTGCTTTCTTTGGGAATCTCGAGTTGTCCGCTGCCGTACACGAGCTGATATCGACCGGAGCACTCGGAGCAAGCACATCAGAGGCCGAAAGACGTCTTTCGCCATTGGCATTCTCACCGGAATACTGCCGAATCATGGGCTCTCGAACCTGGAAAATTTCTCAATGGTCCGTAACTAGGGTTTTGCGTTTTCAAAGAAATCGGATAGTCAGAAAACAAGAACAACAGCAACAAAAACACTCTCCGGTAAGAGTAGTGAGGATAGAGGTTTATCCGACAATTCCAAACATAAAAACTGCCAACTGTAAAAAAAAAAATCGATTTTTTAAAATTATTTTTTTGGAATCCTATGGCAAATCTCTTGCGATTTTGTTGTTATTGTTTATTTCTACTTTTTTTTCGTAAATGTCAAAAATTAACTTATTTGAACCCTCGCTACAATAACCCCCAATTGTAGTGAGGGTTCAAATAAGTTAATTTTTGACATTTACGGGCCGCGCTACGACATTATTCAAATGCGTCTGGCTTTTCTAGTTCAACTTCGGGGCTTCCTCTTGGATATGGCTCAACTCTTATTGTTTTCTCTAGGGAAATTCTGCGGTTATAAATTTGCTACCTGTTTTTTTTTTTGTTTTTTTTTTTTATCATCTAGATTAATGTCACTAAACATGCGAGAAACTCCCAATTTTTGTGGACAATAAACAAAAACTAAAAAAATACTTATTATTTGAGGTAAAAAATAAACTTCGAAGAGCACCTTCCGATTTTGCTCAATTTGCAAAACCCTAACGAAAACTTTATTTTTAGCAGAAAGTTGTGACAGCACGTCCCATCCGCAGTCGAGAAAGCCCTCGCTGTGATCTAAATCAGACAATATCCAAAAATACTCCAAAAGCCGGGAGACGTCATAATTAAAATAAGTACACCGACTTGACATAACATCTGCATGTTCGGCATGCAGATGTTATGTTATGTTACGTCATCTGCATGTTCGGCAATCCTGACCGGAAGTGTGGCGTATTAGGAATCGACGAAGCCGGAAGTACGTTACCAGTAACGTCAGGCTGGGAACATAATGAAACTTGCTGCTCCGGGAAGTAACGAAAGTAAGAAAACAAGCTACTGTAGAATGGATGATAGTGGCTGTACTCTTTGTGACGGGCGGTAGCTTGCGCCACCTAGAGGTGATTGGTGTCGCAAACGGTTGGTGAGACGCTAGTACAAAGTGTGCGCACCAAAAGTATACTTTATTGTAGTGCTAGTGAACATTGAAGTATACTTAGTGATGTATAGATATTCTTTTTTTTTTAAATATATATGAATGTGAAATTAGTATATTTTTAATTGCTTTTGCCGAAGATTCGCATTTGGAATTCCTGAATAAAACAGAAAATACTTTGCGGCACGGATAGGGTGTGCGTTATCGTTATTCGAACCCCGTCATTGGTCCAAATCGCTCACGAGACATGCGCCTGAAGCTCCATGGCAAGCAGACAAAGCTCAATTCCTCGCACTCAAATAAAAAAAGAAAAAAAAAAAGATTTCAAGCAAGCGAAGTTGGATTGCAAGTAGTTCTCCTTTTTAACCAGTATAACGAATCCGGAAATGCTGGCAAATTTCCAAGTCTTTTTTCCTTTCTTTTAGTTTCTTGATTTTTGGCTTTGAAGCGGCCAAAGTAGCTTCTAAGTGAAACGGCCAATGCACACGCATATGTGCCGTGTGCAAAACAAAAAGCCCCAAAATAAATAAATAAATAAATGAACAGGGGGGTTTGTCCAACTAAAAGTTGTTCCCTGCTGAGCTCGTGTCCGGAACTTCGTTCACCACTATACGTTAACAGCATGGTGGACGCTACGGGCGGTCGCCGGACAAATGTACTACCTCCCTCTCCATACCTGACCCCACTATCTTTGCGTTGACATGGGCAAAGGCGTGATCACGTGCAAGCCAGATCGACGTATATGATTGGTGGAACGAGGCCGTAGCTTCCAGCGCACATGCTGCGGCTTCGAGGAGTGAACGGAGCAGTCCGGAGGGGGGGGGAACTTTCCGGCGCTTCCTCCTTTGACGCCGTCTCTCGTTTCAAATGAGCGCCGGGCCGTGCAAAAGGATATTGTACGACTCGGCGCGGAACCGTGCGCTCGACGAATACGGTCTGGTCCCGGCAAGCTTCCTCCTCTTCCTCCGAACACTATAATGAACCTGTCGGCGCGATCAATAGCGCGAGGCCTCTAACGACCTCAACTGCCAGTTTCGTCTTGGGAGGTTACCTTCTCGTTTTATTTCTTCCCTCAAATGTCTTTTTTCTTTTTCTTTTAAATGCGCATGTTGTCGGAAATGAAGACGTGTGAGGTGGGGGGTTGCTGTTCAATTTTGTATACCGATCGCTGTTTTAATTTTAATTTTTTCCCCTTTTATGTTTGGGTCGTTGCTGCCGTTTCGATCAGGGTGTTTTTGAGCGTAGCTTCGGTGTCGTCGTCTGCTACGGCACTTCCGGCACTTCCGGCACTTCCGGCCTGTGTCACGTGAGGGATCCGGGCCTATGAAGGCGGTCTGATTGCGACGATAGCGCGAGCTAAGGCCCGCTTCAGACGGGGCAACTTTTCCAGCAAAAGTTGCTGGCGGGTTGTTCCCTAGCTTTCCCTAGATCGACGCGAATTGCTGAGATCAGGTCCGGCTCGAACAGGCGAGCAACTCAGAGCAATTGGATGACGGTTGAAGCGGCTGCAGCCAATCAGAGACGCGATATTTTCACGTGACACCCCTGTGGTGGTGATGATTACAGCTAAAGACTTAGTTCTGGTTTGGAATGGATCGTTTTTGGAAATAAACAGTTTCAGAAAAATGAGTTAGTATTCTCAACGCCGTTCAAAGATATAAGAATGCGTTTTTAGCGCGTAGCTGGGCTTCTAAATAGTGAAAAAAGAATCAAATTTAATGATGATGATGGCAAGTCGGAGCAATTCGGTTGCTGCATGTGAACGCGGGCGGCCGGTGTTGCTGGTGTTGCTGGTGTTGCGACGTCAAGTTGCTGGGTGAAATTGCTCCGTCTGAAGAGGGCCTTAGGAACCCCCGTTTCGAAGAGCCAATCATCTGCGCCGGCGTCGCATTCAGCCTTCTCGTCGCGATGTCACAAACATCAGTGTGTATATAGTTAAGAACGATTCGAACAAACTACGGAAAGCTAAGGAATTAATCCCCGGGTTGCCCTTCTTTCGGGCGCCATGTAGCACCATATGTTACCGATGTAGGAAGCCCGTTTAAAAATCCTTAAATCAGCCAGGTAAATGTCGACCGTTCCGTGTGTTCGTGTCCTTCGTAATTATCTTGTCCGGCTTAGAAACGGGACTTTTTTTTTTTCTCTATGTATTTACGTAGCTTACACACAGCTTTAGCGAGCGCGTTTATTGATTATAAGCTACCTGACAACGATGCCGTTGTCTGGCGTTCCACGCAATCGATCGTCCATTTTTTTTTTTTTTTTTTTTCAGCTTAGTTCGCAGCTTTTAGTTTGAAATGTCTCGGGCTTTTCAGCTCGTGCATAAACATTTCGATCGGTATTCAATTATCTGCACGGGTGTCGTCGACAATTTAATAAAGAATGGTGTACCCGTGTGGTCGCCATATCGTATCTCTTGTTGTTCACCTTCCTCTTATGTACCCATTACATGTTATTATGTAACTACTGATTGACGCGACGAGACTACGGACAGGACGTTTCTTTGGAATCCTCAGGCCCGCAAGACGTTTTCGAAGAGGGCAAGTTCGAGCTGGAGGCAATAGTCGCGTTAATGGCTATTGTTTAAACGTTCTTTTGTGCATTTTCCCCTCGTACAACGACTACTCGGCTCGCGCGGAACTTGTACCCCTAATACTGTCATTGCGTTCGCACATATATTGCGCGAGAATCAAGCTCGCATTATATTATACAGGGATGCGATTGCTGCGCCGTTGGCAAAGAACTGCACCGCGGTGTTTACCTCGTGACTAAATCCTGCTACACTTGCTAGGAATGTTGGAAACCAGAGCGCCGACATTGCGGCAAGAGTTAAATTTCGCTTTTTCGGTGCCCTAAGATGTTATGTCTACGGTGATCTGATTGCTGCCTCGTTTGCGCCAAGCCGCACCGTAAGGCTTACGCTGCTCCATGGCGTGCTGCGTTTCACGAAAGTGGCAGGAGGTCGTTGCGCCGGACGTTAAAATCTCACTTTCCCAGTTTTAAAACTCTGATAGCTCGAGCCCGGTATACACTGCACAGTCTCGAGAAAAAAGGGTGTATTCTTACACCCTTTGTCCCATATAATACACCCCAAAACTCCAGTTCGACGTACAACGCCCTACAGTCGAACAGACGGTCCGAAATTTTACGAGGGGCTTGATAGCCGTGTGGTACAACTTATGAAAATAGCTAGTGTACGTTTTACTAACTACAAAAAAAAAAAAAAAAAAAAATAATAATCGGGGTTTTCCTGGCCCTACTGTAAAAGCTTGGTTTTTTCTTTATGTGCCGCTCGTAAAATTTGTGGCCGTCTGTTCGACTGTAGGGCGCTGTACGTCGAATTGAAGTTTTGGGGTGTATTATATGGGACAAAGGGTGTAACGATACTTCTTTTACAGCCCTTTTTTTTTTAGAGTGCCCGGTCGTTTGCGGTAGTGTTTTGCGAACTATTTTTAAAACTTTCGAATGTCGCTTTGAATAGGTATACTGTGTGATTTGATCGTGGTATCGAATTCTGCCAGTGCTTTCGATTTCCGTAATGTTTCCCATTGTTCGTGGTCTGTTCACTGTGGCCTAGGTCAGAGCCGTGTGTAGAGAGAGTCTGGTCAGTGGGAGGTGCGGGCAGAACCATGGGCGTGCACCAAACGCAGAAAGAGGGCTTGACATGCTTGCTCTCTAGGCCAGCCTGAAGCCGCCGAAAAGAATCTCCCAGCGGTGGTAGCGAGAAATCATAGGTTTTAATAAGCGCGTAAGAGTTAAATGTAGTAACCCTTCATGGTTGAAAATAAGGGTGCACGTGATGTTTCGATTATGATCATGCAGAACGATGTAAGAAACGAATATGCCGCTCGAACTCTGTTTTGCTCGGACAGGGTGTGACCGCTCGAATGGTGAATTCCCGGCCCTCGGCGCCTGGCGTACGGATTATGTCGATCTTTCCGGTGGTCGCACTCTTCCACCGTGATTTTGGAGGACCGTGATCGAAACATCACGTGCACCTTTTTTTTTTTTTTCAGTCACCGAGCGTTACTCCGATGCACTTCCTAATTTCGTTTCTCGCGACCGCTGCCAGGCTATTATTTTTGGCTTCTGGCTGGCCACATTCGAATTTGGGAAGATGCCCTGGAACGCGCCCAGCCCGCTTTCGGCCAATGGTGCCTCCAATGGGGGTAGGTCAATTGGCCCCGTTGAGTGCGCTCCTCCCGGCGCTGCCTTGCGTTGTGGAGAAGCGACACTCGCGGATGATGACACCCGTCGGATGCGTGCAAACTTATTTATTACGAAAGAACTTGGTGTATGCGAACGTGACAACTTTACATTACATTTAAAAAAAAAAAAAAAGGCTAGTATTTTGTATATTATTGATTTCGGTATACTAAAGAGCTCTGTGCACTGTTGGTGAAGAAGTGTTTTTTTTTTTTTCTGCAAATTTGAGATTTATTGTATGATGCTTGGTTATATATCGCGATGAGTACTAAATTACCTCGAGTAGATGAAACTGGGCATGATAGGTTTAAATTCTATGTCGGATCCTCGAACCGTTTTCGAGCACGCGGTCTGTTAAGTGGAATCGCTTTTAGTAGGAACGAATGGAAGCTTGGGAATAAGCTCAACGAGGTCGGCGAAGAGAAGGGTGTAACGATTGACGATACAGCCTTTTTACGCGCCTTTTACGGCCCCCTTTTTGTCTGAAAGCGTATCGCGCAAGCGTTGCGACCACGCAAAATCGATGCCATGGTGGTACTGTTACGCGTACGAGGTTATCTCTCTACTAGTCATCACGCGTGCGGCTCCCCCCCCCCCTTGCGTCTTTTATCCCTTCCAATCCTGGCGCTCGTTTTAACCCCGTTTGATGCGTGCTCCGTTACGTAATCCAGTGTTGCGAGCACGACAAACAAAAGACAAAGAGCAGCCTCGGAATCGCTATGGGTGACAGCGAAATGAAAAAAAGAAAGAAAAATTACAGCTGTTTTTGTCATGTTATTTATATATTTATTTGGTTTGGCTTTGTTTTTTGGAGTTGGTTACGTCCTGGACGGGTGAGAACCAATGGCATCGGATACTATAGTGACAGCTGCTAAGAAAAAGAACTAAAAACAACAAACGAAAGAGGGAATTTACAAATGTCGTCTGTCGTCTGCGATGGCGGTTGCTATGGCTACGCCTCATCCGCGTTTTGTCTGCTACGCATTTTTGCGGTTAGTTTCGTATTTCTTCTTCTTTAGTACTTTTTTTTTTTTTGCCTTCCTTTTTTTTTGTTCGTTTTTTCTGGCTTCGTTTGTGAGTGGTCGACGGTTGGGGGTGGACTATTTGTGGAGCTTGGCAAGTGCGCCGTGGTTGTTTACGTTACGGTGTTAAGCCTAGTGGCCTAAACTAACACACTGACCAGAATTAGATTCGCCTCGTGTGCATTCGGTCATTTGGTTGCCGAATGATACAGTGCTCTTCGCTGCACGCTACTGCGTGGGCATAGATAGACGGTGCTTCGAAAGGGACTATGACGTGAATTTGGGGCTGGGCTATACAGAAATGAATTTGGGGCTGGAATATAATTAGGACACGAAGGTAGAAGGCCGAAAACCCGCCTTTCGTCGCGGACATTTGAAAAATATGGCGGACTTCTTTCCTTCGCAAGTTCTAAGCCTTTTCGCCGTGATGCATCCGCGGCCTGCAGGCACGTCAGCCGTAACTCAGTTTAGGCATTGGACACGAGCGTCGCGTTACTCGGACGTACGCGCTCGTCAAAAATGAATCCGTCGACGAATATTTGAATTCGCGTTCGTGGCACCAACGAGTGCCGGGGACGGCACTTGTCATCACTCGCGAATAACGAATGCCACGGTGTACATAAAAAAAAGTAGTGTTTTCTGTTTACACATGTTACGAACAAACGAAAGCGATGGCTGTAGCACGGTCGCGCAGTGCGGGTGGAATGGTGCCGTCACATACGGTACCTGAGGACGGAAGTGCGACGTGGTTAATTCTCATAGGCGTCGTGGTTGGCGTCGTGGAGGTGCCAATGACGACCGTTACCGGTGCTCGGTGAAGTGGGTAAAGCGCGGTGGAAGTTTCTAAAACCGTCCAACATTACGCGTAGCAACTGGATATGTACTGTCAAAGTGGGATTTCGCATAACGCGAGTAAAGTTTGAAAACAAGTCTTTCAGGCAGACGACACGGAAGAGACTACTTTCCGGAGCGGCGACGACGACGGACGAGGTTGACATCTTTGCAAAGTGTCGCCCGTAAAGGTGTCGCTTTAATATAAGCACGCTGGAAACTAGGATTCTTCATTTCGCTTTTCAGTTAAAAAGCTAAGGAGGAAGATGCTGAAAAATCATTTGACTGTCCCGCTAACAGAGCTCTTACAGCCTAAAGACTTTTTTTTTTTTTTTTTTTTTTTTAACGATGCAAATTGTAGAAATAAGCGCGCAAAAATATTCCACAACGCGAAAAAGAATTTTCCTACGCGCTTGCGCGTTTTTTTAATCTTTATTGGTTTTCTCTGCCTTTTCTCATCTCCTCGCTTCCTTTTATTTGTGACGTCAAAATGATGAAATTTAGAAGCGTTCTAAGCGACATTTCTATAATATTTAATAACGGTATTCGTAAGACATGTCTTTTAACGCGATTCCGAACGCACTACGACCCTTCTTTTCGAAATGCCGAAAATCAGTCCGGAGTGATGTCGCCTCCCGACTTTTTTTTATCATCCCTCGGAAAACATGGCAGCGCTCGGCGCATTTAGCGCTGAGGATGATGATCGGTGATTCGGGGAATCGGACGAAGTGGTCTTTTTTTAGGTGCCCGGCGACCTCTCAGACTTCGAAAAGGAAATCATGAAACGGTCAAAACAACTGGGTTTTTGGTGTCTGTGTGCCTCGGTCCCCACTGTGACTCCACCAACTTGAGATTGCTGATAGGGCCCTAAAAGAACTTCGAACTCGAGAGTGAAGCATCGTCTGCTCGCAGCGATAGGCGGCATCGCACGGAAGAGAGGGGTTGTTCGCGGGACGCGGGCGAACACTACATTGCGAGGCGTGAGAGAAACTCGAGTTGCAGGACGACTATGACGTCACCGCACTGGCGCGGATCGCGGGAGACTTCAAACTCGGCTTTGGGAATTTTTTGTTGTTGCAAATACTAAGTTTTAAAGTTTCGAACTTTGAGGGTAATGTCCAGGCATCGTTTTCAATCGTTTCGAATAATCTTTTTTTTTTTTTTTTAATCTGCCAGTGGCTCTTGAATTGATACGCTAAGTTTTCTAGGGCGTGTTTGCTCTAAGGTTTTTGGTTTTGTGTATGGCTCATTCTTATCATGCCGGACTGTTGGCGGCGTGCGCGAACTACAGGGGGCGCTTCTCTAGCTATCATCATCATCGTCTGTGACGTCGCAGGTAGGACAGACCGCGCAGGTGTTGGATTCCTCGGCTCGTCAGCTCGCTTGAAACGCGCTGAGGAGCCGAGAAAGATAAGCGTTCGGAACAAAATAACCAGATGCGTCACCCAGAGCCGTTGATAGAGAGAGTTTGGTCAATGGGAGGGGCGGGCAGAGCCAGGACGTGCACCAGACGCAGCTAGAGGGAAACCGAAACGAATCCTCTAGCGGTGGTGGCGAGAAACAGTTTTAATACGAGCTTAAGGGCTAAATGTAGTAACTCTTCATGGTTGAAAATAGGGTGCCCGTAATGTTTCGATTGTGATAATGCAAAAATGTGGTAAGGAACGAATGTGCTGCTCCCACTCCGTTTTTGCTGTTTTTGCTTGGACAGAGTGTGACCGCTCGGACGGCAGATTCCCGGCCCTCGGCGCCTGTCGTACGGATTATGTCGATCGTTCCGCTAGTCGCGTTCTTCCACCATGATTTTGGATGACCACCAGGGTATTATTTCCGGCTTCTGGTTGGCCACAATCGAATTTCTGAAGACGTGCCCCGCTTTCGGCCAATGGCGCCTCCTCATTTGCCTCCCATGTTTCCCGATGCATGGCCAAAGTCTCTCTACGTACGGCTCTGGCGTAGCCGGGCGCACGTGAAGGCAGCCTAGTAAGCGCCACGTACAAAGCGGCACTGTCATGTCACCATCGAAACTGAGACAGACGAATAGAGAGATGACTTTGCCCAGCCAAGTACACCGCCACTTTCGTACCTCTGCCGTCGACAAGTAGACGCTAGGTTCTCACTGCCACTAGCATGCAGACATTTAGATTGCTATTTGAGCCACTATAGATGGCACTGAATTTCTGAAAGGGTGGATAGTTCGGTCGTAAGTGAGGAGCCCGACTCCTTGTCCTTTTTCTTTCTTTCTTGCCCGCTCTATTTACTTCAGAACCGAGTTTCCAATGAATTAACTGTTCTTTGCCGTTGTGGCGCTGCTGCCAGCTTACAGATGACGCCATGGGATAGGAACACAGGAGGCATGAAATGCGCGACCCCTCTTGACCGCCGAAGAAAGAGCGATCGCCAGCCCTCTCCCTTTTTTCGACGTTAAACCTAGTTTTTAAAACTTTCGTTATTTTTTCTTTTAGGGGAGGGGGGGGGGGGGGGTTATCCTACGCTCGCGCATGTGCCGTCTTTCGAGGGAACCTTGCAGAGCTTGGTTTTGCCGGGCAAGCCATTATGGTTCCGGTTACATGTGATTCGGGCCCTACCGCATCGATTACCGTTCAGCTAGACCTACTTCCTACAGGTAATCGCGGCCGAATCAGAAAGGGAAGCGGTCGTTTGTTCAAATACCACTCGTTTTGTTTTTTCTTCTTTTCTAACTTTCGGAAGAACGCTTCATTTTTAGTTTGTGTTACGCTGCGCGTTAGACCCCGTTTCGTAACACGATGAAGCGCAAAGAACTCTACGAGCCATCGAAGCCCATTCAATGCCGCGCGGGCGTCCCGGGACCTTCAGGAAGGGCCCTGCAACGCGCGAGGGGCTTAGTCACGTGATTCGGTCGCAGCGATTGATTGGTTGGAGTAGTTCGTAGCGTCCGTTGCGGTTCATCGATAGGTGAAACGCCGTGTACGAATGCTGTAACGACGTAACCAACATCCCATCGATGTTTCGTTTGCGTCCGCAGAGGTCATAAGCGCGTATCGTCAGAAGCGTTAAAATAAAAACAAAAAGAAAAAAAAAAAAAAAACGCGTTGAGATAAGGGAGACGCTTTCTTCTTTACCGCCAGAGTCTCCCATTTTGTTGACGATGTCGTCGTTTTCGGGACTTTTTGTGGATTCGTAGTGGCCTATATACGACGTCATTTATGACCGGAACCTTCCTTGCGGCGTCGAGGACCTCTGCAGAAAAGTTTGCGAAACAAGTGCGCAAAAAGAGAGAGGGGAAAAAAATGAAACATAGGTACAGCTTTTGCACGTTTCTTCTCGTAAAGCATGGAAAGAAGCTGTGTTGCTCGGTGACTTCGGGGAGTTGGTTTGTAGTAGTATATATTGTAGCGGCGCGGATTGTATCTATCGCTGCGCCATCGTGCGGTGGTTTCGGGAACTATGTGGTCGTGCCCTCTCGTCGGCTGACTCAGTAGTTTTGCTTTGTTTTTTTGTTTATGAGTTTCGGGGTTCGTGCGTTTCCGCCAGAAAGGCACTTTGTAGAATGCTTGTACCCGGTTTTTGGCTTTTATGGACTCGTACCCGCGTATTTATTGTGCTCCGGGGTCGTTCACTTTTCGTCATTTTGACTTGGCCCCCCGTGGCGGCGCGCAAAGCGATCGAATTCCATCTTCAATATTGCACGAAATCTCAGGGTAAAGGAAGAACTCTTTTTATTCTTCTTCTTATTTTATCTTATTTTTTACCCCTCATACTTCTTTTACATCTCCAAATTCTCTGCTTGATTTTTTTCTTTTTTGGTCTTCTGCTGGCTCAACTTGTCTCGTCTTTCGGTTTTTGTTCCATTTTCTTGTCTTCTGCTGGCTTGGGTGGTCTTCTATTGGTTTTGGTTCCGTTTTCTTTTTTCTCCTGCTGGCTTAGTTTATTTTGTTCTTGGTTTCGTTTTTTTGTTTTTGTTTTGTTTTGTTTTTTTAATACTTGGTTTGTCTTCTTTTGACTGTTTCGGTTCTGTTTAAGCGCGGCAGCAGCAGTCACGTTTTGTGCGCTAGTCAGCGGGAGTTGTTTGTTCCGCGAACTGTTTAAACAATTCTTGTTCATTATAAAGAAAGGAGTGTAGTTTCTCTCTCTCTCTCTCTCGCTCTTTCTTCAGTTGCCTTTTCAAAAGTTAGCTCGTACAAAAAGAAAAAAAAAAAAGAAAGAAGTGACTGCAAGTTTGTAAAGAGGGCAGAGCTATGCTGGGGTTTGCTCAATTACGTTAGCGTCTATGTCTCGACGTCTCTAATCTGCTCGGGTCTCTTTGTCGGGAGGGTTCATGATCCCTTTAAATCAGATTTAAAACAGCGCGGAAACGAGTGATAAATGGATGGGAGATCCCTTCAATTACACGGTAGCAAACGGGCAAAACCAATAAAAAAAAAAAAAAAGAAAAAAAAAAAGAACGTTGTCAGGCGCGGTAGTTCGATGGCACAACTTTTCCGAGCTGTCACCGGTGTCGCTTGACTGAGTTCTGGAGGGCCGTTTTCTGCGCACTGCTCTGGCGTGTAGTGGGAAAGGCGAACGCGAGGGCGCGCTCTCTCGTTTTTCCGACTTTTGTTTTGTTCGTTGTTATTTTAGTGTTGTAGTAACGGGGACTCTGAACAGTACCACCTACGAGACAAGGCCCGCGCGCGTGACGTCATCATCAGTGGATGCCCGACCCGCCCCAAGCGGCAGGCAGGCCGAAGCTCGACGAAAGACACATCATCATCATCATCATCATCATCCTTTTTTTTTTTTTCAACGCTGAAAGAAGCTAGGCGGCACTGCGTGGATCCATTAGTGATGACGTTTGGGAGGGAAAAGGCGCTGGTCCTGGTCTTCAAAATAAAATTGCTGGGAAGCAATCTCGGATATTCAGTTTCATAGTTTTCGACACATAGTCGAGCAGACGGCACCGAGCAGGTTATGAATTGGAATGGATTATTTCTTGGAACATCCTACGGTGTAGTGACTTACCCTGGTTACCATGGGTGTATTTTGAAAGCTGGTGGTGAAGAGAGTGGCGTAATATTTTTGTTGGAAATTTATAAAGGAATGTCAAATCGGTGTGCAAAATTTTAAATCAAAATCAAAATTGATGGGGGTTCTGCTTTGCAACGGAAGAAAAACCAATCGTTCGGTGGCACCACGTGCGCGTAGCAGCAAATAACAGAAGTTTGCTTACATGACTTTCTGGTTTCTGTGACATCACATCCTCTCGCGCTCGCAGTTCTAGGCACTAGTTGTAGCTTTGGGGGGTGGCCGCTAGTCATGTTCTATTTTCTAAAACAATGTTTGCTTCAGAGCAACAAAACAAGCAAACGTTAATTGGGGATATTGAGCACTGCAGAAAATAGAAAGCACCATTTTTAGATAAAGACAAAGCAAATATAGAATTGCTTTACCCCCTAAAAGATAGATAACATATATCTTTTTCTGCAAAACAGTAAAATAGGTTGTAAAAGAACGAAGAAAGCAACAACTGTGAAACGATGCAAAACATTATTTTTGAGAAAAATGCAGTCAATCCAAAACCAGGAAACCAGCACAAAGCAATGTGCGTCAGTGACTCTGGAAGTCCCTACAACATGTGTTTGAAAAGTTGCTTGAAATCCATGTGTTCTCAAATTTCCATAGACAAAAAGCAACATTTTTTTTAGTAAATTTTCACCTTGCACTGGTTATTTTTGCTAGCAAATATTGTAGTGTTGTGTTGTCATCACACTTTGGCTGAGAAAGAGTGAGAGGTAAGCTTTTTGTGGCCTGCAATTTTCTCATGGAAAGAGAACAACAGCTTAATTTTAAGTCACAGATGTTTTTTTTCTTGATTGCTGAGTCTTTGGGTGCCCTATTACCATAAATATCTAGACATGCACAAGTTATTTATCAGACTTCCTTGGTCAGTTGCCAAACTTTCAGTCTGAAATCACCTTGAACCATCTCAGTAATTGAAGGGATAGGAGCAAATCTGACTAACGTGGTCATCCCCTTGACCCAAGGCTGTGATTCCCTCACTCTAAACCCCAAGTGTCCCTAGCAGCAGCTATATTGTAAAAATTTGATTGTCTCCTAACACAATGTTTACAAGCAGCTTTAGGAAAGCACAGATGAACTATTCAGGATGTTATCCACTCATGCTGTTTGTCATCACTTCCTACTGAAGTGCTATAGTGCAACCTACCTATAAATGCCAAACTCCAAAGTTTTGAAAATTGTGTTTTGGCAGGAGTGTGTTATAAGGGGACTAGCGTTCATACAGGTTGCACCCTCCAAGAAATTTACAGGGTTTCTTTCACCGCAAAAATAAACCATGCACTGCCGAACGCTCATCCGTTACCCAAAGGTAGCGCTAGAGGTCCAACCGAGATGCCAAAGTTTCAGCACGAACCGATATCTCATTATAAAGTTATAGGTGATTTTCTGAAAAATTCAGTGGGAAAATGGGGCTCCTTTTTGCCCGCTTTTGGTTTCTGGCACCATGGAGCTCTATGTATTTAAGAGCTCCGTCGGCCGCCATTTTCCCATAGAAATTTTCAGAAAATTGCTGATAACTTTCGATTACGATAGCCATTTGTGCCGAAATTTCGGCATCTGGTTCGCATCTCTAGTGCTTGCTCCCTTCGGGCGGAGAATGAGCGTTCGGAGATACAGGGTTTATTTTTGCTATCAAAACCCTGTACGTTTTTTGGGGGGACACAGTTTTCTTGGAACTTTGCCGACTCTAGTTGCGCGGAGACAGACGTGTTCACAGAGACTGTCTTTGGACTACGTCGTCTTACTTCTTTCTGTTCTTTTCCCCGAAGGACACGGAGGTGCTGACCACGTGGCTCAAGAACCTCCACTTCGAAGAGTACGTCCACCTCTTCCTCCAGGCCGGCTACGACATGCCGACCATATCGAGGATGACGCCTGAGGTATTTACGTTCTGTCTGCCTCCGCCACGAGTGAGGACCTCGTTAAATGTCGGTACACCTCGTTTTAGTTTAAGTCCAGACGCAGCCGACGCCATGAGCTAATGGGACCGATCAAGCAACGTGAGGAGTGCAAGTCACTGGGCCTTCTCTGTCTATGATTGGTTCAACGATGATAGAACATGTGCAGAAACTTGACGAACACCATGATGGTGCACTTTTGACACTGTCTGATTGGTCCCATCAGCTTGTAGCGTCGACTGCGTCTCAACTTAGGTGAAACGGAGTATCGGCAACGGCGCCGCAGTGATGAATTTTCGGTGCTGGGTGAGAATTCAGTGCTACGGCTTTGGTATCTCGAAGGTGTGTCCTCGTCTCACTAGCGACAGAAAACGAATGATGCTTGTACCATATTTTTGGGGTTGTAGTCTGCACCTGGTGTATAGACCACAGGGGCAAATTTTGACTGATTTTTTCAGATAGTTTGCACTCGGTCTATAGTCCACCAGACACATACTGCGCTCATGAAACAATTACCCATGCACAAAACACCTTGAAAGAAGCCCGCTTTATTAAAGCACTAAAAAGCTTGTATCATTCAGAAATAATCAATAACGTAACATATGTCCTTCATGAAATCTGCCGTGTCTCGTAATGATAAATGATCGTGAAGAAATGCCTCCTTGTATAGACATTTGCGAGCAGACGTGTTTTGAGAGCTAGTCTGGCCACCGTGGATGGAAAAAGCTTTGCTTGGGTGCCAGCCTAAAAACCGTCGGTGCGCCTCAGCAGTGCTTGACTATCAGACGATCACCAGCGGCTGGATGGCGGCGCCCAGAGGCCACACTTGCACACGTCTATAGTCTGTAGATAGTCTGCATTGCATAACATTTCAGTTTTTAAACTATAGTCTGCGGACTATGATCCGGAAAATATGGTAGATGTGTCAGGCGTGTCCTGTTACCAATCTTTGTTGTGCCGAAGTACTACCTGCCGGCCACTAAAGATGAACATATTTGTAAACAAGAGAGAGATTTGCTTACACTGCCAAAGAGCAGGGTTTTTTTGTGTATTAATCTGAGCAGTCTGGTATGTGTGAATGGATGGATAAAATTTGCTAAGCCCTTTGCGTCCAACGCCTAGCGTTAAGAAAAAAAAAAATGACTCCCCTGCTTTTTAAATTTTGATGTAAATTTCATCTCTCATTGTCTAACCCATCAGTTTTGTCTAATGTGACACTATTGAGACCTTTTATCCCATTCTCTTGACCTCACCTTTGCGACATTCAAATGGATTTTTCCCGTCTTCCAGGATTTGACGGCCATCGGAATCACAAAACCCGCCCACCGGCGCAAGTTGAAATCCGAAATCAGCAATCTCAACATTCCGGACGGGATCCCAGACTACAAACCGGCAAGTCGTTACCTCCACTCTTTTGTTCTCTCGAGCCAAGCTGTTACAAACCCTCTGGTCAAGGTGAAGTTTAAAGGCCGGTTTGGACACTTGCGTCTGCTTACGACCAAGTTCTTGCAATCCCTTGCGGCAAGAGTGCACGCAGGCGCCATCTATAAGCCGGCTCTGAAACTGCATTTCAGTAGAGCAAAGGTGTTCGTGAGGTCGGATGTACATACTATCTTTGAAAAACGGTCGTTTATAACATAAACAAAAATTTTTCAGACCAAAAAATGATGCTAAAAAAAAGAAAAGTACAAACATTTTTAGGGTTGCACGGCTACCAATAGATGGCGCGAGTGTGCGTCGTAAGAGAATGTAAGCATTCGTAAGTGTGTGATCCAGCCTTCGGTTTCTGTGACAATTCGCTCAAAAAGACAGAAAATGGCATTTCCTGAAAGGTTTGCGCGCTTCAACTCGTATGAAATTCCGAAAATGGTGTTTCGAGCTCCTTCCGAGAGGTTCAGGGTGTGCCTTCTCGTCTTTTTTTTTTCCGGTGCTTTTACAAAAATACCGTCTGTTCTTGATAGAGAATCCAGAGGGTGTGAAAATGAATGGCACTTATCTAAACTGTGACTTCTGCTAAGAGGGCGCGTGCATTTGTGTGAGCGATTCTGAGTGTGTTCGTGTGAGTGTGGCATGAGTGAGCAAGTTTGAGTGTTGCTGTGAGCGAGAATGAATGAATATGAAAGTAAGAGAGAGAGAAAGAATGTGACGCTTGTCACATATTCGGTGATAAGTCAAAAACAAATTGGAAGCTCCGCCCAGCTTTTTCCACTTTTGTAGAGTGAACGCTGGAGAGGAGGCTATTGCGGGAATACAGACCATTCTCCGCAAACACAGTAGGCTCGGTGGGGCAGGATCCGAGACGTTTGGGCGGCTAGGTGCCGCGGCGTATTGTTTTTCTCCCTTTTGAATAGGCTGGTAACCAGCGCCAGCTCTCGGTTTGGCTGCTTCACTACCGCCTGCATATTTGGTGTGTGCGTGGTTCAGTCGTGTTGTCCTAGTGTTTTCTAGTCTTAACATATTTTGGCAAGCTTTAAAAATTTAACGAAGTCGGGCGGCTTTAAAGCTGCCGGACACGTTTATTATTGCGGCAGTGCCTGTGTGCGTAATTAGGTGCAGTCACGCGTTACAGCAGTGCAGAACTAATGGTGAGGAAACTGGAGATGCCGGAGACACGTTTAGCAGGCAAGCAAATGGTGAAAGTTGGTAGTGTAACAGTTGCGAGAGCGCCAGAAGACGCCAGATGTTATCGACTTTATTTTTGCGGACTTCGATATTTCTTAGGCGTTGAAGAGACATTTTGTTGCAACGAAGGATTTTGGTTTTGCGATCGGAAGAAGTGTGTATTGCGTTTATTGTCGTAAGACGACTTATGCACTTCATAATATTTTTTACCATTTATCTTCGCGTGGCGAAATTGTCATTTACATTGTCGGCTTTGTTTTTCAAGGAACGCAGCCGACAATAGGAACACCATTCATAAAAGGGGTGCCTAACATTTTGTGAATAGTCAGCAAGCTGTCGAATAGGAGACGTTGGTTTAGTTAAACTAATATTTTCTTGACTTTCATGATGATCGTTCAGAACAACGGCCACAAAAATGAGTGGGCCATCACCTGGTTACACACGCGTCACACGCTTCCCAGTTATGCCGGCTTTGAGACATCGCATTGCAGTCACCATCTGCATTTGTGTTTCCTTGACTTACCCAGTTGCGGGTCATAGAGTGCCCATGTTCCCGTAGAGGCATCGAGAGAGGAGCTAAGAACAAAAGAGCGGACAGAAGTCGACCGCCGAAGCAGCTAGCCCGCGGTGAGAGGCTTCGGCGCTGCCATCCCTCTGCCTAATGCAGATAAGCTCCTGCCTTCCCCCTGGTAAAGTATTTGCTTTGGCCAAACTTAGTGCAGCCAACTATGGGAGGCCAAAACATCTCTCGCACGTCTCCAATCCCTCTGCCACACGTGCAGTGCTGCCGTTACGACCGACTTACTTTCCGTTCGGTCGATTTGTGGGGCGAGGAGTCGTCTGCTTCGATTCAAGATAGTTTCGTGCCGTCTTGGGCACCCCTGCCTGCATCGCGACCTTGAACGCGACCTTACATGAAGTCTTTCCGGATCGGCGAGGGCATTCCCGACGTCTCTGACCCTCCTCTGCTTCCTCGTGGGCCTCGACAGGACACGCTGCTGACGTGGCTGAAGCTGCTGCGGCTGGAGCAGTACTACGGGTCTCTGTGTCAGCAGGGTTACCACACGGTAGACAGGGCGGCGGACCTCACCTGGGAGGACCTCGAGGACATCGGCATGCAGAAGCTGGGTGAGAGACTCCGCGTCCTTCCTCGCTCGGATGCCGCCGAAGAAGGGACACGTCGCGTCTTTTGGGATGCGTTTCCTTGCCCCGAATCAAGGGGTAGCCGGACTTTCTGATCGAGAGGAACGCCTTTCCCTCTCGACTGATGGCCGAGGAACGCCTCCTAGTTTTAACATCAGTGCAGTAAGCCACTGCGGACGCCTGCAGAGCTTGCGAACGTTTGAACTGTTTGGCTCATAGTTTTGTATCAATGGGTGGCTTGGGCTTGCTAAAATATTCTTGAACTGGAAAAACGCCTTGTTTAGGGAAGGGCACGGTCGAGGAAATGGTGGAGCGTGGAGACTGAGGGTACTCTAGAAAACCCCAGTTCCCTGGAACTGAGTTTTAGAACCCATGCTCTTTATAAGATAGAGACATAGAATCTCTGGGGTGCATTTGTTTTTACTTTAAATAATGTGCTTGGTGCCGCTAACCTTGTGCCGCTAACAGTGTTTGCCTGGTCCTATTACAGTAAATTTATTTTTAATATGTTGAAATACCTTAGAGGAATACTACAACGAAATTTTGGTGCTTGTTTTTTGGTCTATACGTGTTCCAAGGAGCAGAATCACATTGGACACAGAAATATCTTGTTGAAAAAGACACGAAAAGGAATTTTTAAACAAATTAAACGATTAGTAAAGAGCAGCTGGTGGATGTTGCTAAAGCCCCGTTTGTAGTGCCCATCTAGGAACCTTGACAGGTGGTGACGATAACAGTCTCGCCTAGAACTACTCATGCTTTGAACCTAAAGTCATTCCAACAGCTCTACGGCCAGCACAAGAGAAGCGGGGAGGGAGGAACTCCCCACTGAACGGGACTCTCTGTTGTGTGTCCTAGACGCCGCTATTCTCCTTCTACAAGATTATGGAAGATTAACTTGTCACTCGAAATTCACACAAAAGCAGCTTTGCGGTTAGTTGCGGTGGCCCGATGGCTGGCATGCTTCGTCCGCTTTGGTGGCTGGAACGGCTAGGGCATCCTGACGACGTCAGCCTCGCTGCAGCTTTGCTCATTGCGAAACAAACTGGGTCACGATTGCTCCGGATGTGACATGCTCTCCGCTAGCTGCTCTCCGTGTGCTTGCCAGAGTGGGCCATTCATAAGGAAATATACAGCCATCATGCTCAAAACACAAACGTGCGATTGTCATTTACGGATATTGTGGATCATATTCCGCCTATTTCTGAACACGACGGGTATAATTCAAATTTCGTTGAAGTATCTCTTTAAAGGGGTCCCCTCAAGAAGGGCATCACATAAGGGGAAAAAACATTTCGGGGCAAAAGAAACAAAAAACAAACTGAAAACAACTAAAATGGCCAGAGCAAAAACATAAAACAGTCTATGCACAACCAAAGAATATGAAGTAGAAAAAATATATTATTTTATTCTGGATTGCAGCAAGTTAGAATGTGGCTCCAAATGGTAGATGCAATGGTGTGCAATTAATATTGGGGGCTCTGTGTCCGTAATTGTTTTCTCTATAGTAATTGAGATTAGTATGTATTTTTATTCGGCTCTCTTGGAATGGATATCCGTAGCATCATACCAGCAGAAACAAAATGGCACAAACATAATTCGCAACCTCGCAAGCGTGACCATTAGCAGCAGTATCAAGCCAACTTGTATACCATTACCGCTTGCAGCCGTTGTAGCTGTTGAAACGGTTAGACCAATCGTGTCACAATGATGTCATCGGTGGGGTGGCTAACATACATGGGGTTTCTTTCAGGACACCAAAAGAAAATGATGCTGGCCATCAAGAAGATTCGAGACCTCAACAGCGGATTGCGGAGGTCTGGCAACTATGGGGACATCAGGCACTCCAGCATTGACATGGGGCAGGTGCTGTCTCAGAGGACAACTGCGCAGGGTGAGTATCATTCCCTATTTATTTAGGGATAGAACTTCACCCTTTGTTGCCCAGAAAAAAAGCAGGTTTTGCATACATTTTATAAGCTGCAAGCCCTTACAAGATTTGGTTGTCCAAGAGAAATAATCTCACTTGCACTTGAAACAGTTACTCATTGTTAAAGTTAGAAATAACTGATCTTAAATGTGCACATACAAGTATGGCGTATCAATCCACTTTATAAGAGGGGAAACTACGTAGTAATGCTTCTTGAGGAGCCAAACTTATTAACCGTGGTTTAATGAAAACCAGTACAGCTACAATGAAGCTACTGTAAGTGTGGCTTCAAAATTGAATTGCCGAAGATTTGCTGTTACACTACACTAAATGATCATTGGCTAATTAGAATTCCAAAGAGAGGACTGCATAGCTCCAAAGTTAGCCCAATTAAAGAGAAACGAGGTACTGTTTTGTGGGCCCTCGAAACATCAGCAGTTCTTCCCAAAGAGGCACTGGATGACCCCTAAGTGAAAAAATGGCTTCATGGTCCCTCGAAGAAAAAGTTGAAGAGATTGTTGAAAAAATCGAGCTAGAGGTGAATTCTAGCGTACCTTGAGCCCGTGAATCTGAATATGACGAATATTTGAGCCAAGCGTATCAATAAACGTGAAAAAAAACAACCTGTCTTGACGCTTGCTGTTTATGAGGGAACGCGTGGAGTGCTTTTTACTGCTCGGGCCAGGCTTGCGGATGGTGCCAAAATGTTGAGATCTCTGTATATTACGTCGTGACTTTCTCCTCTCACCAGACGCGTCTGGAAGAAGGAGGCTTCAACTCGGTTTTGAAAGTGCTGTTATTGCTACTTGGCATATCAGTTTGAGATATAACTTTGATGCTCGTGATCCTGGAGACGAAATAAAAAAAATTTAACTGTTTTCTTCTCAAATACAGAACTACTCCAGTTTCCCTTTAGAGGGGCACTGAACCTATTAAAACAAATTGTCTTTCTTCTGCCTGGTTAGGACAGGCATGCCTTAAAATAAATGTTCATAAAAAAAAATATTGCTGACCGTAAAATTTTGAGAGATGGCCCACCTAGCATCAAGAGCAAATCGGGGGAAAAATATGAAGTGGGCTAACTCTCGGTTGACAATCAAGAAAAGTTTAAAACATTGCTATTTTTGGGTCGCGTCCCTTCCAAGCCTGTTATGGTGGCAAGGGGTAACGAAACAAAGATGACTGTACTTCTTGGTCAGCAGTGTTTGCTTATATGCCGTTATAGCTAACTAGCCACATTTACGTCGAGGCCATCATTGATCCCTACACCACTATTACTAGAAGAGGGCTATCTTTGGGTGTTCAAAAAAAATATAGAAAATGAAGCCAAAAATAGGGGCAAGCTATCTTTCGGGGGTGGGGCATCTCAGGATTTTACTGTAGTATTTAGGTTACGATACAAACTTTTCGACTTGCGGGCGAAGCCGGAATTATACCCCTGTGGGATGATGCTAGCTAGCATTTGTACCCAACTAGTGTGTGCTCTGAGTTCGGTGGACCTCAAAGCTCACACTAGTTGGGTACAAATGCTATCATCATTATCCCACAGCAATACAGTTTCGGTTTCGCCCGAAAATCGAAAAATTTGAATTGTAACCTTAATACACATACTAAGCAATTTTATTTTTGACAAACATTTATTTGAGACTTGCTTGTCCTAATTACTTAGAAAAAAAAAAAAACATTGTCATTTTTCTTAGGTTTAGTGGGTTTTTTTCAACACCAAGCTTCCTTCCTCACAAAGAGAGCAGTTCTAGTTGTCCGAAGAGAAACATTGTTTCCGTGTCCCTTCAATCTCCAGCCTTCCTTTCTCAAGAAGTTTGCACTAACAAAGTGACAAATCGTTTCATGGCCTCCTTAAGCACCAGCCTTCATCCCTTAAAAAGAGAACAGCTGCTACTAGCCTTATTTCATTTCATTTCATTAATTTTTTTATTTACCTCGAAGCCATCTAGTGATGACATAGGGCGAAAGCAGAAAGCTCAAGTCATGACATTGCCGCGTGCATAGCCGAGAGGGAACGCTTCCCCGTACTTCCAGAACATTCATGTTTACGCTGACGTCGAAAGTAATAGGTAAGGAGGCCAACTCGACCTTGCTGAGTCAGTCTCTCGAGTGCTCAGTGTTCGAACATTCTAGGTGGAATGGATTGAGAACCCGATTGTAGTAGATCAGGAACCCAGAGTGGCCTTGCCGACTCGCTCTCCCGACGACGACGCATTCTCGCGCTAGCCAGCTGTACCGCCGGCACCTCGACGCTTGCTACCGTCGCCTTCAACGCTCGCAGCTGCTTTCTCAACGCCCGTTTTTCTTTCGTTTCTGGCACAAGTTTGCCGATTAAAACTGCAATTTTAGTTTTGCGCTCGTCGATTCTTTGCTGTCCGCGACAACGCACTTGGCTGGCCGTGAACCGTCGCTTCACGGTCTCTCCAAGCAGCAGCTCTCCTCCGTCGCACAGAGAGCAGCACCGGACGTTTGACAGTAACCGTCGCTTCATGGCCCTTCCCTTTCCTCCTGACGTTCGCAGGGCTCATCCCCTTGGGTCACCCGTACCACCACGCCGTGCCGCCGCCCCCCCCGGCGCAGGAAGCGCCCCCTCCCCACGCCAACGCGGTGCCCCTCTCCCGGCCCGAGGGGGACCCCGCCCCGCAGCTGCGCACCTTCCGTCAGCAGTCGCCGCCCCGCTTCCACCGGGCGGGCAGCGGGGAGTCGCTGCTCCAGGGACAGCCGCACTTCGGAGGCCCCCTCTACCAGCACCAGGGGGCCCTGGGCGCCTCGGACCTGTACCAGCACGACTTTCTCGCCATGCAGGTGGGTGGGCAGACCGCTGTTGACTTCGACCGACGCTACTGTACTCCGTCACACTTTGTGATGGACTGGGGCTCGAAGGTCAGCGGGCGGAGCACTACCTCGGGAAAAGCTTGCATACGCGTCACGAAAGTGTGCGAGAGAAATTTTGATATGAAGAGCACTAATCTTACGCATATAGTTCTCCGTTATAGTGCGCTATTTTATATTGGTGAAGCAAAGGTAAGTGGCATTGAGTTTCATAGACATTTGTGTCATATTTCGTAAACATGTCAACTCTTTCGAAAAGTTGGAAAGCGCGCAGGTAACACTAACAAGTCGTTTCGCCTTCGCCAAAACATTCCAATCCAATCTTTGTGTATTTACCCGAACCTGCATCTCCCTTCCACACGTGGTCAGTACATACGCTCCCGTGTCGAACACTCGATCTGACTCATCATCTTTTTCTTAATAAGCACTGGTTCTGATCCTGGGTTCTCTTTGTCACATTGCTTTCACACAGTATTTAAGAAGGCTCCCTTCGCTAGTCTTCAGTAGTAGCGAGGAAATGGAGCCGCTGCAAGGGCTCAATAAGTGGACGGAAAATTTGCCTCCGCATGATGTGTCTTGGCACGCTGATACCTACAACGGAGCCAACATACCACATGGTTTGTGACAGGCTCGTGATTGGATTCGGTGGCCTGTAGCATTGGGCTTTAGTTCATCATAAGATGAGACGGAGTATAGGACTCTGTTGGGAAACGGCCATCAGAGCCTGCTCTGTAGAGCTGGCTCCAATCTGTACTTCGGCACCAAACTGGAGCATATTCTTTGCGAACCGCCATCCCTGCAGGTCCGCTCTCCCAATCGCGGCCGATCCCTGGAGAGCTTGGAGGACGGTGGCACGGCGTACCAGGGAGGCCACCCGCCGGGCCAGTACCAGTACCAGGGGAGCTACCAGCAGCAGCAGGGGTACCCCCAGCAGGGTCCCTCGCCTGACTGGTACCAGATGGTGAGCAGCTGGAGGCAGCACGGCTACGACACAGACTCGGAGCTGGTCCGGCAGGTGTCCCACCACGGCTACGACTACGGCTACGAGCCGGACGGCACGGCCACCCTGCATCGGCCCAGGGGCCTGGTCAAGCCCAGGCCGGTGGCCAAGGTGAGGAGGTGACTCCTGGGCTCGGGATGTGGCTTTGGTTCAGACTCGGGATTCAGCTTGTGGTTTAGATTCTGGCTGGGTTGTGGGTTAGATTCTAGCTATAATTGAGAATTGACTCAAGTTCTGACCTGAATTCGTACTTGCATTCTTACTCGGGTAGTAGTTTGGAATCAGGCCGGATTCTGGATTGGATTCTCATCTAGAATTAACGATTGTTTTGAATTTATGACTTTTGAATCCTTACTTCAATGCTGATTTGAATTCTTACTTGTACTCTGACTTGGCTTCTGATTTGAATCGTGGCTTGATTCTGGATTGTATTCTGGTTCAGACATCAACGTGTGTTCTGGTAAGAATTATGGCTTAGATTGGAACTTGTGAGTTAGAGGTGGAATCTGGTGTGCAGGGCATTTGAGAGGAATTCAGACCATGTCTTCCCTGCCGTAAAAGTAAACTATGCATCCCTCAACTTGCACTCTCTGGCTTGGTAGCAGTCAGCAACATTCTTAGATCTACCAGTTGACAAGCTCCATGGAAGAGCAACGTTCGAAATCGATTCTTCTTTGTTGCCTTCACGCGAGCAGGTACGGGCGGGCGGCGTTCTTAGTGCCACCGGGGTCAACGCGTCCACGGGCAACAAAGAATTGCCATTTTTGAACTGGGCTCTTTGTGCACCGACTTTTGCAGAAGTTTTATGTTTACCACGAAAAACCGTGATGAAATCCTTTTTTCACCACGGGGAATGTTTTGCCGGCTCTGTCCCGTGGTCAGGCTGGTAGTGTAGCGAGCGCCACGAAAATGCGCCAGGCATCCAGGAAGCTTGTCAACTGACTTTGATCTAATGACATGGGCAGTCAGGGCAAGGGGGCTACTCCTCTAGGCTGTGAACATCGACAATCGTCTTTCGGCATGTCCTCGTCCCCAGGTGACGGCTCGTGCACTCCTGGACAGCCCGGACCTGGAGTTTGAGCCCAAGGAGGCGGACCCCAAGCTGGGCTCGGACTGGGAGTCCGGCAAGCGGTGTGCCCCGGCACCCCCCAAGCGCACCAACTCCATCCGGAGGCAGCAGGAGGCCAACATGGCCGAGACCGCCTTCGCAACCTGCGTGCAGAGCCTCACCTCCAGGTGGGCGACTGCCTTCGTGCGTGCTTCAGCATCAGCTTACAACCTCTCGAACATCCAACGAGTCTTTCGTGCACGCCTACGGTCGGTGAAGAGTTCTGGGGGGGGGGGTCCTCCCACCTCTTACGAGTCTAGCGGTGCAAACGCTAGAGGGGAGGTCCTCCTCTCCAACATTTGCCCTGCTAAAGTGGAAACAGGAGCTTCCCCCGAATTCTTTGCTTCCTGCCAAGTATAGATTTGAATGCCTCATAACAGAAGCGCCTACTCCCAGAAAACTGTCCACCGATGCATGCCCTATGGTGGGGTTTGTCGATGCAACCAGTTTGGTTGGCTTGGCAACATAAGTGAAACAATGCACACCAGCAATAACTCTAATGCCCCCCCACCAGGAATCATGCCAGTACCTTTCTCTTGGTCTGCAGCCCGTTTTTAAACTTTACGCCAACTAAAATGTATGCCCCATGACTTGTACTACGGTCATTACATCCCAATACTCTCCGTAGTGCACGGTGACGTTAAAGAGGAGGGTGATGTCAGTTAATAAACAGTACATTCTTAGCTCGTCGAAAGGATTCTATATCGTCTTCTAAACAAATGTAAACAATCACTCTTTAAACACTGCGTTTTGCACATTAGATAACTTTTGAGAGAAAGTTTGCTGCCAATTTATTTTTGAAACACGATCCCTAATGACACCAGTCTAGATCCTAGCGCTTCACTCGAAATAACAGGTGAATTTAAAGGCTGTTAAAAGAGCCTTAAAAAAGATTTACAGCAAAGTGCGTTGCAGACGTGAAATGTTCCAGCCTCACAAACGTTTAGCGATGCTCAGTTTCCGGACGCCAGATGCCTACACTGACGGTGCTATTCATCAGATAGTTTAATGCATACCACGTGTAGGCTTGATAGTTGTTCCTAGATTGAAGCGATACTATTGCTAATCGGGCTCGTAAACCTGGTGACCTTCGTTTTCATGTGACAACAATCCGTCATTTTGTTCTTGGATGTCAGCGTGATAAAACCCATAGGCCTCAGTGCACTACACGCTCGACGGTGTCGCATGAATCATTCGAACGCTGGCCTTCGACATGCGACAGGCAGCTCACAACAACAAAACAGTGTACGTAATGATGTTGACGAAAACACCCCATACTCTAGAGCTCCTCTCCTTCATTGCGCGCTGGAGGTCGTGCAACTCCTCGCCTACCCCTCTGCTCACACGACCTTCCCGTTAACCGATCGGCGCCGAGCCTTGCGGCCACGCTTTCATCCAGGCTTCAGGAAATACCGAACACCTAGGCAAAGAATGTTTCACATTAAAATGGCCTGGACGTCACGTTTGTCCAGGTCTCTCCCTTCCTTTTTCTGGGGACCGCATTCTGACTGTCGCGCCTTCCCCTCTCCCCCTTCCGTCCAGGTTCACGATGGCGACGTCCCAGGACGAGCCTCCGCTGCCCCCTCCCCCTCCCGCCGCGGCCGAAGAGGACGAGCCCCCTCCGCCTCCCCTGCCCGCTCCCCCTCCCGCCTCCTCCTCTTCCACCCTGACCTCCTCGTCCTCGTCCACCTCCTCTGACGGAGAGCTGTCCCCCAGCGGGACCCTGATCCGGCGGAAGGACTCCGGGGGCTCGAGCGTCTCCTCGGAGTCCCTCCCGTTCGCAAACGAGAATGTGGGCACCATCAAACAGAGGCCCGGGGAAGCCCCTCCGGCACCGCCGCCGCATGGAGGTGGATGCGTTGCGGATGGGGCGGAGAGGCGGAGCAGTCCGACGGACGGATGTCGGAGCTCGCCCGAAGAGGTCCCCGTCAGGGGTGAGTGGTCCGTCTTTTCAGGTCCGTCTTTGTCGTCGTGTCTTGTTCCCCAAAATGTTGCAGATTCGGTCCGGTAGGTCGGCGTTTGTTTTGAGAGGCTTCGCAACTTTGGTCTTGGCGATCGTCTCGCAAGTCTTGTTTGTTGAGCAACGCGTCTTCATTCATATGTTTGATTAAGCAATGCTGCAGATGGCTTTTTGCCATTCAAGCCGGAGAGGGTTACGTCGGTTTTCTAATCGAAGGTTTGAAACAGTCAATATTTGGAGCATGTACAGTGCACAATGCTGTTATCGCTATTAAGTGAGCAACCTTTTTTTTTTTTCTCTTCAGAATTTTAAAGGGCAGTTACCAAAACTACTTTGGTGGTGGAAAGTGTTCACTTGGTGCACTAACATGGGAGGTCAAGTTTAATGCCTCACAATCTGGGGCAGACTTACCAATAGGTAGAGTAGGCAGTTGCCTAGGACGGCAAATTCGCTGCTGCCCTCGAATCAATTGGTACTTTTCTCTTTTAAATCTAGCTCCAAATTTAGCTACTTTCGGAATTCTAGCTTTGGAGCTAGCTACTGTAAAAAAAATTAACTTTAAGCTTAGGTATCCCCCCCCCCCCCCCCCCCCCCCAAAACACTGCACCCCATGGTCAGTGACCATGGGGAGTGGGGTTTGGGGGGGGTTGGGGAGGCGGCATTGTTAAAGTCTGCCTAAGGCAGCAAGATGATAAGTCCGCCTCTATTCACAATACCCTTTCGAGAAAAATACAACCATTTTTTTAGAAATTGCTTATGTGTTTGCATTAACACTGTTGCACACTGTACACAGTCAAAGGGCAATTAACCCTGAGCAATAATCGTCCGCACAAAAAAAAAGAAAAGTGTTATTTACTGAAGTGTATGGTCCAACATTTTTCGAGTGATTCAGCCTTGCTCAGTGCTGGGGAGGTGGCAAAACTTATATCGGTAATTTGTGTAAGTTGCATTCATTATCGACTTTCCTTCTATCCTCGAGTGATTCCAGCCCACATTTGGTTCATGGTGGTTGTCGTCTGAACCCCTCGTACGGCTTGCACACCACGCCTTAAGTTTTTGTTGTGCAGTTGAAGCTTTCAAACTGCCTTGTGCCGGCGTAACCCTTTTCATTGTGTCCGCCGTGGATTAAGAAGTGACCAGCATATCTGCTTGGGTTTTCTCGATCGTCGTGCTTGCTTACAGTAGATAGTATATCAAAGGCTAGGATTTTCTGAGTGGTTACGCTTTCGTCCTGGCACCAGATACGACATCCAACGTTCGGAGCCATTAAACCCGACTCATCACATACCAGCCGGTGGAAACTGTCTCGTCTCTCTTGATGTTTTTTTACTTAGCCACATTTCTAATAATTGCATCACGGATTCTCAACACATCACGTATTCAGTGCCAAGGCAGAAAAGTAAGGACGAGACGAAAAACGTTGCTCCGGTGCAGATTTTTTCGGGAATGCTTTTGCGGGCCCCTGCGCGAGTCCTCGCAGTCTGCCGAGGTGTCTGCCACACGCCTCGCGTCTTCATGTTTCGCGTCTTCTTGCCTGCAGATGTCCCCCAAGACCTGCGGCCCGTTGCGAGCAGGGACAAGTACTCGGCCCCCCAGCAGCGGCCTGCTATCCCTCCTCGTCCCACGGACAAGTGAGTGGCTTCTTCAATCGACCTCTCATTCTCAAACCATCCCAAACTCACTACAGTAAACTTTCGTTAGTTAGACCTCGCTTAATTCGACTTTTTGTTTAATTCGATCGTGTTCGAAAGTTCCGGCGAGCGCCCTTACATTTCTATGGGAGGAAATGTTTGATAGTTTGAACTCGGGAAGACTCCGCATCGGATAATTCGTCCTGAGCGAATGCGCGCGGGCTCACATTGCACGGCACTACGGCAGAAAAACCAGCGTACGGCGAAACACGGGCCCTTTGCTGGAAAGCCCAATGTGCGCAAATACGCACCTGCTTCTCTACGCCGTTGAGATGGACCGTAACGAATAACACGAGCCAGGGCAACCAATCTGGCGTGGAGTAGCGCGGAGAACGTAGCACGTGATCGGGCGGGGAGACAGCGTGCGCTCTCGAAGCGCTTTTCTGTAACATCGTGTGCGGTCCATCTTGCGCGCCAAAAAGCGCAGGTTTTGTTTTTGTTTTATTTTTTTTTTAATTTTTTGTCGCCGACAATTTGGTTGCCCGGCGCTAAGGTCGGCTTGTAAAGCTTTCTCAGCAAGCGTCCTCAGAGCTTTTCTGTAGCATTGCGTGCGGTCCTTCTCGCGCGCCGGTAAGCGGGAGTTCTCTTTTCTTTTTCTCATTTTTCTTTGTCGCCGACGGTCTGGCTGCCTGGCGCATAGAAGAAGAAAAGTAAAAGAAAAGAAAAAAAATTGGCTCATAAAAAACTTTTTTTTTTTTTTGTAGCGCGCAATTTTTTGGGGATGTGACGTTTAGTTACGCTGCTCTCCGGAGCATGCTTTAGGACATGCGTTTTAAGCGCGGACAGCAGCAAACCATCCGTGAGTACTTTAGACAATAAAAGGTAGTTTAGTTTTAATCGTTTTTCTGTCCTTTTTTTAATTCGATCATTCGGATAATTTGACCAAATTTCAAGGTTCCGTCGAGGTCGAATTAACGAAAGTTTACTGTATTGGAAATTGGGGAGTGACGGCTTCTTAGTTGAGCTCGCGTCGAGGCTTCCACGTGTGCAATATAGAGTGCAAGTTCGTCTGCTTCTTGCACAGGGGTTGCGAGGATGTCAAAACGCCGAGCTCTTATTGGCTGATTGAAATAAAAAATAAGGGGTAGACCTCGAGGCATTTAGCATTGAGGTCTACGCACTATCCTTCAAATGGGAGCCAATCGGCGCTCGGCGTCGCTTCGACGTCGCCGTGATTCCTGCGCAAGAAGCGGATGACTTGCTCTCCGCTTTTTGCTAAATTAACCAGGGACTGAAGAGCCCGCTGCAAGCGCAGTTACACGCACTCCGCTTGTTGGCGTCTGCAGCAGTAACTTTTTTAAAGCGTGAAATATAAAAGGAACGAATGGCACGATGCATGTGGACCCTTCGATGCCTTATTTTGGTTATTTCCCTCTAATCTTTTATACAGGTAAAGCGAGCGCATGTGCCTATGTTCCCAGCCTTCAGCTTGGTGCTCGAGTTGTTTAGCGAAAGGTTTGTGCGAGTAGAAGCCTCAAAAAGGGACCCTCGAGAGATTAATTCTCGGTTTGGATCCAACGCGGTGTCGGCCACCTTTCACCTGCAAGCGGAAGAGTAGGGTGCCAAGATTTTTCTTTTCTGAAAGTGTTTTTTTTTGTTTGTCTCTGCAGGCTTTCCGGGACACCATCCGCCTTAGGCCGGTCCCTTCCCCCCCTGCCTCCTCCCTCTTCCTCCTCCTCGGGAGACGTGATTGACGACATCGAGCACATGCTGGCCAGCCTGACCGACCAGTTGGATGCAATGCTGGAGTGCGAGCTGAGCAACCCTTAGGGACCGTCTGGGGACGGCCCCCGACCTTTACATGCCGCCGGCACCGCGACCCCCGCGGACGACACAGCCGCTCCGCGGTCGTCAAAAGTGTGCCCCTCGGTTCGCCCCCCTTACCGACGTCGGGCACAAAAACGGAAATTGCGGCTGTGATCAAAGATAAATGTGTGTGATTCGGATAGAACCACCTGAATCCGAGGATTAAAAGGAAGATAGCGGTTAATGTTTGGGGGCAATAAATGAGCTAACTCCGGTTAGGGCAGGAAGATATGAACCTTTAGGGTTCGCATTCTTTTCTAGAAATACAGGTTGATTTTTCTTGTAAAATGGTACGCAAAATGAGGCAGGCTCTATTTTAGCTAAAACCAATTGTTTTCTGTTGCAGATTTGTAGGAGTGTTGTCTGTTGGACAAGAAAAATGGTCCAGTTTTGGGTGTCAGGAGTACTGGATCATTCGCCGGTGTTATTTGCTTTTGGGACGCTTCGGAATGAGGACATAGTCGTTTTTGAGTTAATCGAGGTGCTGCCACGGCAACATTGATTTGTGCCGTATCTTAAAGTGGGTGCTACCGGAACGGAGATTGAGGAACGACGGTTGGGTGACCGGAATTTCGTGGGATGAGGAATTTCCAGGTGGGAGTAACACAAAAATGATAAAGGTTAAAAGGTTTGCTCGAATTGTAACCTCAAAGAGACAGTGGATGAGAAAACTAGGCAGAACAGGGCTTCGGTCCAAAGGGTACTTAGAAAGGATTGAGGGCCAAAGATTAGCCCACGAGACAAGCAAACGGGACTAGGGTAAGATGGAACAACTAAAATCGGGAGTCGTGATCCAGCCATTTGGAATGGGGGGGATAAAACATTTCCCCGATGAGGGACGGACATCGAGTGGCACCGACGTCGACACAGGGAGCGGTGCGGCGGCTTCTCTGCTCCCCACAGCCTGCATCTAACGGCGGTACTCCGATTCCTAGAGTCGGGAGGACGACGGCACGACACCGGCAGAACGCAGGCACGACATCGGCACCGAGTCCAAACGATGTCAGGTGTGTGCAAACAGCCGGAGGACACGACGGTCAAGCAAACCAGCCGTGCTTCAAACGAGACGAAGAAAAAAAAAAAAAAAAAAAAAAACGTGAAGCGCGTTATCTCCTTGTTAGTTGGCCCAAGCCGCGCCGGCTAGAAGTTCTCCCTGCCGGCGCCGGCGCAAAGACTCCTTTGTAAGCGAGAATCACCATGGACGTCGCCCTCCACCGATACAAGAAAGTGTTAGCAGACGAGTGTCGTTTGTTGCGCCCTTTCGCTTCGAGCGCGTCGTCGCAAGGACTCTGTTGATGTCGGGTTTTGTTGTCGGTTTTTAAGGGGAAGAGAAGGGGTTTGAGTGTGGTGTCTTTTGTTCTCTTAAGTGCCACCGAATCTTTTTTTTTTTTGTGTGTGTGTTTTTTTCTCAGCTGGTCGCTCGACAAATCTGTTCCTATTATATATCGTCTGATTGTTCTGGGTTTTTTTTATTTTGGAAGGCTTTTACGTCTCCTTGTCATTGCGCGCGCAGCGCCGTGCTTCAATTGGTTGTGCTTTTCTGTCTTTTTTGGTGCTGATCGTGTAGAGGCACTCCCGTCGGTCATCTTTTTTCGGCACGTTGCATATCAAGTTTGGCGGCAATAGACTGGGAAAGTTGCGGCGGGGTTTCGAAGGCCGTGCCAGTTCCGACAAATCGGTTTAGCTTGGCCACCGTGACGACTTAGCGCCGACTGCGTCGCACGTCCGCGGAAGGCCGGAATTCAGCCCGCACACTTCGCTAGACGGTTTTGAGAAGTCGACTTCCCCCGCCGAAAACGAGGGAGGAGAGCGGGAGTTTGTTTGCGACATACACCGTGCGAGCGGAGCGTTTGCAGTTTTTAGAGAGATGTAGTTTCCTGTACATAGAAAGCAATCAATCCCCACAAATCAAAGTTTTAAGATGCCGGGTCTTTTCGACGGACAATCGCCTCCTTGTCTAGGCGACAGTACAAGTTGCCCCCTTCCCACCCACGTCGACTGCCCGCCACCCACCCACCTTGACGCAATCCCGCGGCAAGCGACCGTCGGTTACGATTATCATTGCGGCTGCACGCCACGTCTGCGAAATGAATTTAGCGGCTTGCGTTGGCTCATTTGCTACCCGAGCACGTTGTTTTTCTTTGCTTACGATCCACAGCTGGCCAGTGGAAACAGAAAAGGAGTAGTAGTTGACGCTGTGCGTTTACGATGTTGTGTTTAGCCGAACGTCCTTAAAGGGACGACGCATGTTTTCGTTCCCTCCGTTGCATTTTTGGCAAAAAAAAAAAAAGCCCTGTATTTAACGGCGCCGACAAATTTTTTGAGAAACTTGCCGGCGCCGTCTTTGCGAATGAGTGGTCTTTTGTCCTTTCGTGTCGTATTCCCCTAAACTCTTCCTTCAAGATCTTGCGCGGATGCAGGATTTCATATCCTTTTGGGGAGGGGTCGTTTCCGATGTTCTCGGTTTTCTTACCTAAGTTGTGCTTCTTAATGTTTCTTTTTTTTTTTTATTCGATCGTTGCATCACGTTCATCTTTCGAACAGGTCGCTCTGCGAGACGCAGTTGTAACTGCCGTCTGCTGGCATAATGCTGCCCCCTCTGTCCCCCTCGTTTTACAAAACCTGGCACCGCACTTCCAAGTTGTGAAGTCTGCCCGTTGCAGCCGGTTCCTTTAAAATTGCCGCGACCGTTGATCTCCTGCGCGTTGTTCGCCCGCGTCACGTCTATTTTTCTGTCTTAGAAGGCTAGCACAGAAACCCATCCTCGCAAACGTTCGAAGAGACCCCAGTTTTGCTTTCTACTGCCGTCGTATTCCAACGTTCTGAGCTCGATCCGACGTTCATCGGCCTCTCTCTGCATACATCTCAGGTCAGCTGACAATCCAGCGTTCAAAAACCTTTTCAGCGTGGGCCGTTTTTAGCCATTATTGTCAAACCATAGTGCCAAAAGAAAAAAAAGTAAAACTTGGGGATGTCGGATTTTCTGGGGAGTAAATTAAGAATGAATTACTTCATTGTCGCACTCATTCTCTTCACCGCCATTTACGTCTGCCATTCGGAACGTTGACAACGCTGGAAAGCTGCAAAAAAGTCTGACATTTTGTTTTTTTTTAAGAGTGGTTTTCAAATGGGTCCTAGCACTTTGCTATAATAACTCCTCTCCCCCTCAGTCATTCCAAGGCAGAAACGTTTACTGTGCTTAGATAATTTGATGTCATAGACCATTGCTATTTTTAGAACTTGACAAAAACAAGGTGGCTTACGAAAAACAGAAGCGATGCAGAAAACAAACTTGAGAACATACTTGTCTTGGGCCTGCGTGACTTGTCCCCTTTTCTCATCAGCCGTTTTTCGTTTCATTTTTGGAATAAAAGAGAATTCTAACGATACAACGTGGCCTCATGTGTGTTTCTACCTGCGAGAAATTGTGGTTTTTTGTTTGGACATCTTTACTGCGGTAGACCGAAAACTGCACAAAGGTTTGAGGACGTTAATCCACAATTATGCAAACACCGTACTAACATTGGGAATCAAGATACGGCAACTCGGCAGTTTGTTCCTTGTAGAAAATATATCAAATTTAGATGTTGCATGAATGATGAAAGCATTGTAGTCTGGACAGTAGCAAACAAACTACTATGGGTGAGGCATTGATTAATGTGGTCGTTTCTCAAGAACATTGAATATTGGCTCTATTGGCCTCGAGATCGACCTAGAGGTGGCACTACTGTCGCGCTATCATCATCATCAAAGCGGAGATAGAAAAACGGCCGCTCATAGGCTCTCTTGTTCGCGCGCAAGACGGCGTATATATTCTAGCTTTTATTTTGTCGCAGACTATTTGTGGGAAAACAATTCTAGCGGAGAGGGGTGCGGTACTGTTCGGTGCTTCAGTGAAGATTGAATTGTGTTGCCAACGTGCAGCCTAAATTTAAATAATCGCTTCTGGGGGTTCGTCGTCTGCTCTAGGCAGGCGTTGGAAAGCATGGATCACCACGACTGATGCCTGTCTCCGGCAGAACTGGAATAGTTACGTTAAATATTTTTTTCTTTAAAATGGGTGTATCAGTCATGAGCGTGGGAATTCAACAAAACAATAAGTTTCAACCCAGATAACATAATACTGGTACTGTGGACTGTGAAATCGTAGCTTCTGAGCATTTTTTTTTAACTTCTAGCTTTTGCAGAAATATAAATATTTAGTATGAGGAGAAGTTAGCGCTGTATCAGAAATCACTGTGCTATTGAGTTCCTTCAATGCCTACTTCAACGCCTACAAAAACAACTGATGAGGGCTAGCGAGCTTCACGACACTTTCCGATCCCCCTCCGCCCTCGCCTAACGTATATCGAGACTGGGCAGTTCATAGATTAATCTTGAGATTATTTCGGTGATGCTTTAATTGCGAATTTTTTTTTTCTTTGCCGGTTAATTGGAATTTTGTACTTTAGAAAGTCAACAAGGAGTAAAAAATGCTTGCTTTAATATTTTTGACGTCTTTATTTCTTTTATGACATAGTGTTATTATAATGTACGCTAGAGGTTCAACTGGCGCTAGTGTCTACGTCCGTGACGTAAATTGAAGCAGATGGCGACCAGTTCACTTTTGCGGTGCTCCTGTGCATTCCTATGGAAAAACGCGCGTGCATTTTGTCTCTTCGCCAGAAAATAACATGGAACACTTTGGTTATTTGGGTCGTACCGAATAGTATGTACCTTGATTAACATTGTAAAAGTGTAATTGCTTTAGTTAGCGCAGTTTTTTTCATCAGTGAACGACGTTTAACTTCGCTACATTTCAGTTCTGAACGAGTGTTTCGCAGAAAGTGTGTAAAAAAAAAAAAAGACAAGCGACGATTCAAAGAAAAATTACAATCGAAAGGAATATAGTGTGTTCAAGGCTCGCCAGCATTCCAGTCACGCTTATATATTGCTAATATGCCAGTCCTGTCACTATACGAAAATGACCCCGTCGTGCCATGAGCGGATAAAAACATTCAAAACGTAGAGAATAAAGGCCGTGGGCTATGAAAGGTATCTCTTCGGATTGTTTTCTCTGCCAGACAGCTTTAACGGGCGCTTGTTTTCAAAAATTTCGAGCGTGCGGGTGATATTTTGAACGTAGAACTAACATCCTCGCTCAGAGCAGAAAGAATAAAGCAGTACTTGCTTAAAATCGGAATAGATTACGTGGCCTTCAATTTATTTTGATCGTACATGCACGGGTAGTTACTGATGCAGTGTTGCTGCATAGTTCTTGCTGTCTCTCATAATTTTCAGACGTTCTTCGTTCGTTTGGCACGTGTATCCCTCATACTGAAAGCACCGACATCGTGTTCGCGCTAACAGTGTCCGACAGTGCACATAGATACAGGTACGAAGCCGTTTTAGCACAGTTTTTAATGCGATGAATTTGAAAGAAAAACAGCGTAACTGACCACTTATTTCGTCGGCCTTACTGAGAAATGTTCCAAGCTACCTAGTACACACGAATTATTTGGGATATTTGCTCTTATGATCGAGCGCAGAAGAAAATGCACTCACTTTTTCCCATAGAAATGCATCACCGGAAGTCAACTCTCGACTGGTTGCTGTCTGCTTCAATTCGAGTCGGCACACTAGCGCCACTTGAACCTCTAGCGTACATTGTAATAACTCTGTTTTATGACACAGGCTTGCACAGTAAACCACTTAAGCATGCTTGTCATGTTACCGAGGGTGATTATACTGTTTAAATAATAACTAAAAAATACTTCACTTTAAAAGGCTTCCCGTGTTCATATTTCTGTGGGCCTCACAACTTGAAGTTTAAATTGGGAATGCAATATGCCATTTATGACATAGTAGAACTAGTAAAAAAAATGTGGTTTTAGTGTCTTTCGTGTAATATGACTGGAGAACCTAGTTGGGTTAATTTTCATACCAAACCACAGATCCATTCAACATTCAATGTTTTATGGAAGCTATGGTTTGTGCGAGATAACAAAATTACGTGGGACCAGCGATTGCATACAAACCAACACACCAAGATTATGGAAGCTTTCGACTTAATAATAATCGCTTTGCTGAATTTCTACGCCTGTGAAACGATACAACACAACCTTTAGTAAGAAGAAACGGCAACAGAAACATCAAGCATTTAATAAGGAGGGTCAAGCTAAGCCGGAAACGGGCTTGCGTCGTCGAGATCCGTGCTTCTGAAGGTGCGCCCGTAGCAGACGACGCACGGCGGTATCCCCGCTTTCGCATGTTTCCAATTTCAGCCGCACGGTGGCGACATGGTTCGATCTTGAGGCGAATAGATTGGGCATTGCTTGCTCTAAGATGTACAAGCACTGAGGTGTCATTCTACGCTTGAACCTATGTGTGATGCCACAAACTGCCAGCATTGTTATGTTGGTTCAGTAACCATTCTAGTCTGGATAAACGACAGCTTACTCGTGTTACAAATTTATTGAAGTGAATTATTCAGAAAGACAAAACTGACAGAAGATGTTTCAGAGATGAGAAAATTGAACTTGACAGAAGCCTCGACCACGCCGGCAAGGAGGCTTCGCCGCGACGCTGTCATCTCTTTTTGAAGCCGTATTTCTTTCGTTCGTAAAACAGGTCAGTCTTCGAGCTGCCAAGGTTGACAATTTTCGGACATCCGTCCCTCTGCAATGAAGAAACAATGTTTGCTTTTGTTTAGGAAGGAAGAAAAATTAGTTTTGGTTTGAGGCTACGGAAAATTGCAAATGAAATGCTAATCGTCTACTGAACACGAACCTGAGAAGCGGGCCGATGAGTGATTGGTATGGGTGTACAAATATCCCTTAAAATCGAAGGGTGCAGTGTCATAACTAGCTTCAAGAATTTTTTAAAGACTTCTCCTGTGCACTGGAAAGACTATGGATGATTCAGTGCTATTTGATTCAAACCACTGTTCACACACCACTAACTTATCAAACCTGTAAAGAATCCACAACAAACAAACTCTGAAAGAAAATTATTGGGCAACAGGAACCTTAGAGCAGATTTCCTCTATGCCTGCTTGTTAACAGCCTCTGTAAACATTGCTATTACAGCAGTGGCTCATAATCGTTATTGTTTATGCTCTCATCAAAACGATAATGGGTTTCGAATAAAAGCTTTTCGGAACGGCCGCTTTACAGGTGCTTTGTATCCCGTAAAGTCTTCTACAAATCTTCTGAAACTGGGCAACTTGTTTCGGCTCCAAATCGTTCTTAACTCCTAGACTCGGAAGGGACATCCTGCAAAAGCTAGTGCATTCTGTTGTCCGACCTAACAATGAAGCCTAAACCGTCTGGAAATTGTGGATTGTCGGTAATGTCACTTGATCACACGTTTCGGGGTGAAAACAGCAGGTGTGTACATTCGGAGATGTGGACACTTTGCCTGCCAACGTTGTGTCGCATCAAGCCCTACAACTCACGTCTTTCTCCTGGATGGTGCACTCCTTGCAGTAGTAGGCGTCGGAGACCCCTGGACCGCCACAGATCACGCATCTGCCCTGGTAGGATCCATAGTTGCACTCGTCGCAGATACGAACCAGCGTGCAAGGCCTCACGTAGGAGTCGCAGATGACACACTTTCCGTCGCCTTTGATCGAAGAAAAAGGTTGAGTTAGTGTGAAAGTCAATGCATGTTTTAATTATATGCGGAGGGCAAGTTCGTCTGCTCCTTGCGCAGGGGGTAGCGGTGACGTCAGAACGCCGAGCCCTGATTGGCTGATCGAGCCCCCCTATCTGAGCGTCGTCTGCTTCTTTGCAACGTCGTCTGCTCGCAACGTCGTCTGCGTCTGTCTTACGTTTCCTGCGACTTTCGGAAGTGCAGAGGCCAGATTCACGAAACGAAATTTTCGCAAGTTTTGCGCAGGTTACGGCGAAATCCTACAACAGCTCCGAAGCTGTCTTACGCACTTCTTACGATCAACTCAGCATGGCCGACAGCGTCGCGGTCGCGACGACCCAAGGACGTTTATTTTTCTACGTGAGCTTCTCACGCGTCCTGACTTCAAGCAGCCAAAAAAAAGTAAAAATTACTTGAAACAGAGCACGACGAACAAGAACGCTGGATCCACAGACACCGGGGAAAAGCTCCAACGGCGACGATTCCACCGAACGCGACCAAACGAGCTGGGCAGTTAGGCCTAGCAGGCACTCCGCGACTCGGCGACCGTCTGCCCACGGCCGGCTGACGTGCTGAATGGAATATGCCCGCGCGACCCTTGTGAACCCTTCCCGTGTTATACTTTGATCGCTGACCTCAATTTTAGATTAAAAGGTCAATTTCTTCCTCTTGTTATCTCCTTGTTTCCCGAGGCAACGGTGACTCTCGCCGGTGAAAAAGCGGCGAATCTCCGACAGACGCAGGAAAGGTAAAGCAGCCATCGCTTTGACTACCAGACGTAAAGCAGACGACGTTAACTGCGCCAACCCGCCGGCGCCGTTAAAGAGTGAGGGGTCTCGCCGCACACGAATGGAGGTAAAAAGTATTTGGGAGGGAACTTGCGGACACTAAGCAAACAAACCTCGGCGCCCCGGGACACCTCGCCAGTGAGTCCTTTGACTTCCCTCCTTGATGCGCGTCTGCTAGTTGTTAGACGAAAACAACGTAACGCTCGAGTTATTTCGTCTGCCCTCCCTTAAAGGCGAAGTCGAGTTCGCTCCGAAAGTCGCAGGAAAGGTAAGACAGACGCAGACGATGTTGCGAGCAGACGACGTTGCAAAGGAGCAGACGACGCTCAGATAGGGGGTGGCGATCAGCCAATCGGGACTCTGCGTTCTGACGTCACCGCTACTTCCTTTCTCATGCGCAGAAGACGAAAATGAGCCCACTTGCGAGGCGTATTGAAGCTAATTGGGTTGTGCTTTTAAGCCGCGATTTATGAACAACAAAACATGTGCTTCAGACATGCCGCTCAGAATGAATTTTTACAGCGGAGCTGTTGGGGGCTAGTTTCTCCAGTATCGTGTCCGCGGGCAAATAAATGTCGAAACAAAACTTCGGACAGCTACCGCCATCTATGAACGACGGCGGCAACCTTTCCAGCCTTTCCGCTCTGGCTTGCCGACTTGCGGCCGGCCATTACTTTCCATTGTACAGCTTCGCTGGCCTTCCCTCTTCACCAGAGTGGGAAGGCTGAAAGATTTGTCGGACGTCGTCTTGGAGTACCTTTGCCTTTTGAAAGCTGGGCAGATTCTTCGTACCCCGAAGGCGCATTTTTGGATGGAATCTTAGTTTCTCTCGCGGCTAACTTCACGTATGAAGGAAAATAGGCAGGCTCACTTTTGTTTGTGCTACTGTTATCCCTCCCCGGTCGCTACAATACGTTACTGTCGCGGCAACAAGTTAGTCGCAGGGGCATACACTGTGACTAACATTCGGATATGCCTTGTCTTAAATAGACAACTGATAGCTCGAGTACAGTGCGGCTGTAATACCGCAGCCCAAGATATATCAACGACATTCATACGTTCACTACTTACACTTCTCGCAGAGGCGCCCGATGGCTGCAAAGAAAAGACCGTATAAGTTAGTGATACGAAGACATAACATCGAGTCTCATCACTTCCCGGGACCGGAGTCGGTCGTTAGAGCACATATGGTGCTAATTCATGAGAGAAAAGGTTGCATTTCATACCAACGCCGGCTTGCTTTCGGCAGAAAATCAAATCGGGGTGGTGCTTCGCCATCTTGAAACTTGGGAAACTTGATGTTTACCGCGAGTATGCTGCGATTCAGAAAGTAAGGACAGTGCGATTCTAATCGACTAATATCTTTCGCTGTTTTTTATTGTTTATATAATTTTATTACGTGATGATTTGTAAATGTTAATTGCATAAAAAGTTATTTTGTGATATATTGTTTTAATTACTACATCGCTTTCGTTCTGCAACGCATATTTTTATCTGCTTCCGTCAGGGGGACTGAATTGACGAGCCTTAAACAAACATGGCGGCCCCCAATGAGCCAGAGACGTCCGAAGGCGCAAATATCGTCGATTTAGATGACCAAGAAGAAGAGGTCACTTTTAAGTCACTGGTGAGCAAACATTTCGACCACTAATTCACGTGCTGAGCTCTTTCTGGCACTTATATTTTGCGTAATATTTGCTAAAACGCTATTCTTCCTGAACACGTGTTGCCTGTGTGACAGTTTCCGCAGTCAATACATTTGGCTAAAGTTTATCCATTTGCGTTGCTATCTAACAGGGCATCGTCGATGTCCTCTGCGAAGCATGCGAACAACTCAAATGGAAATCCCCTACAAAAATCCAGAAGGAATCTATACCATTGGCTTTGCAAGGTAAGCTCGCACTTCCATAATTCGTGCCCACCGTTTTTTTCTGTTTCTTTGGTGTTATCCTTAATAAAACTCCATTTACACTCCAAATAAACTTTAAATGGTGGTTTCATCGAAGTCAAGTCGGCTAGAGTTGTCAGCTAAATCGTACTTTTGCTTGGAGTGTTAATGAGCTTTGTTAGAAAAATACTAGACGCTAGATTAGAATGTTTCGTTATCGCGAGGACGGTTCATGTTTAGATCAAGCCGTCCATATGGTTTATAAACAAAACATTCTTTTTTGGGGGCCATTGCACTAGTTTGACACGCGCAGACTTGCGGGCTCGTGAATGGCTCGCATCTTTGGCACGCACAGGAAATTTTCTTCAGCCAGCGTTAAAAAAGTAAAAGTTGAAAAAGTAAAAAAAAAAAAAAAAAAGAGTTAGTGCTTTTTTTTGGTGTAGTATTTCCTGGAGAACCTAAATATCACCATCATTTGTTTTCAAAACTACACTAAACGTGAAAAAAAAAAAAAAAAAATGCAGCCGCTCGCCGCCATTGTGGTTGGTCGAGCCGTGATATCAGAAAGTGAGCAGGCACGATTCTAATATAATCTGTCGCTCAACTGGAAATACTTGAAATAAATCAACTGGAAATCCTTACCTCGTTTCATCTCCGCTTCGCGTAAGCTCTTTCGATTCACTGAGGTGCCTGCATCTTCTGTAGAAAGATGTTAGGAACTGCTGGACTAACAACCATTTACTGAAGATAATCCTCTTCTTCTTCCACACCCATTCGTTCTGATATATGGGTGTGGAAGAAAAAGATCTTCAGTGAGTAATTGCTAGTTCGGCAGTGTGTTTGCCCTCTTTTCTTTCTCTTTGTGTATCTTCCTACGTTCAGCTGGCATCTTTCAGAATCTTGAATCACAAACTAGCTCAGTATTGATGATTCACGATGCTGGCTCTGCGAATCGAGGAGGAATCTTTCATGACGTCATTTTTTTTCTTCTCCGTTTACTTACCTCTCCCACTGCCGTGGAGGGGCATGGTTTCAATGCAACTTCAAAGGCGTCTTTCTAGGTGATGCAGGCATGAAATAGCCTGCTTTTTGAGATATTCATGATGCTTAAAGTTGGGTTAAAACAAGTCAAGTGTTTCTAATGAAATACAAAGCCGTTTCGCCTTCTCTCTAAATTAGTCTCAATCTGTGTCAACTTTATATTAGATAAGCATAGGTGCTTGGAAAACAAGTTGTTCTCCACAATCAACAATAGTGATAAAGGCGATCGGAACACCATGGCCATTGAAAATGCTCGATGGAGCAGAAGAAAGAACTCTCCGGAGTGTCTGCCGATATTTTGCCATGACACTTAAAGCTGGCATCTGGGTGGGACCGACTGCTTACAATGAGGTGGTCGCTGTGGCATCTGACGTCCACGGGACGCATCATAGTGGAACCGAAGTTGTGAACTTAAACACGAAGGTCTGAACCAGCCCCTATGTTCTTTTGGGACCTCACGCTTACCACAATCCTTCTCACGCTTACCACAACATGGTCCCTTCTCCACAACAGGCAAGGATGTCATCGGACTTGCCGAAACCGGGTCGGGAAAGACCGGTTCCTTCGCCCTGCCGATCCTGCAAGCCCTCCTCGAAACGCCGCAGCGCCTGTTCGCCCTGGTGCTGACACCGACACGAGAGCTCGCCTTCCAGATCTCGGAGCAGTTTGAGGCGCTCGGGGCCGGGATCGGAGTCAAGTGCGGTGAGGACGTGGTGACATTTGGGGTACGGTGTGTACAGCTCGGCCGTGCGTGCCTCCCACCTTCGTCACATCATCCATTTTGCACCGCCACAGGGGAGAGAGAGGGGAAAGCTGGTTTTTGTAGGAATTACAGATGACGGGTTAATCCTCTATGATCTTCTAGAGGGAGAACAGTGACGTCTAGGTAAGTCTGGGACACACAAAAGAGAGTCCCGGTGAGAGGGGAGTTCCTCCTTCCCCTCTTCTCTGGTGTTGGCCAGGGAGCTGATAGGGTGACGTCGGGTGCAGGGCATGTACGCAGTCGTGTCTATTTATAATGAACTCCGTTGTTCCGTCCAACGATTGTTTGTAACGCGAGTCCATAATGACGAGGCAAAAATGCACGTCTTTACACAGTTTGCTCCTGAAGGTTTTGTCTTTGTTGTGAGGTATCCATTATAATCAGGGTTCCGTGTTTTTAGTGTTTATTTTGATGAAATTTGGCGGGAGTTTTTTTAGTGTTTATTTTTTATCGCGAATTCGGGGTTTATTTTTGATAGAACCCCAAATGTTCGAAATTCAGAGTTTACTTTTTTCCAAGCTAAGAGAAGGGATAAACAGAGAAAGGCCTAAACACAGACGCATGCTGTATTCCCAGTTGCCGAAAGGTTTAGGTAAAGAGGAGGAATGTCCAGAGAGAAACCAGGGTGTCTAGCGACTGGGAAACCCGGGAATTGTCAGGGAAATTTTAATTACCGGGAAAAATCAGGGAATTGTCAGGGATATTTTCAAAAAGCGAGCCCAGTCAGGGAAAAAAAATGAGCCGGAAACGCCATCGAGTGCCCTGAGCAAAGACTTGAGGACTAAGGGGCAGAAAAGCAGGCAATAAATTCTGCTTACAGCAGGGCGCGGGTTCAGCTTACGCGATGAGAGTGTGCTGCCCGAAGCAAAGGGAACAGCTGACAAATCCAGTCCAAGCCTTGGATTGGATTGAGGGTGCGACACTAAGCTAGATCCAGTTAAAGCTACTAGATCTGGTAACAAATCAGAAAGCCGCAGGCCCCAATCTAATCCAGTCCCAGCCTTAAGCGAAAGTATCTAAAAGTTTGCATCTGGCGGCCATGCTGCCATTCGGTTATTGACGTGTGTGGTTGAGCTTCGCATTTTCATTGTATTTCTGGAAGTGACTTTTTCACCGACGATGTCAGCGGCAACAAAACGCTCGTTTAATCCGGACTGGACGAGTCCGAATATTTCAGAATATGCAAGTTGGAGTAAGCCCGTGCAAAATTATCCTCAGTGCTCAATGCTCGATGCCTTGTGTTCTAATGGTCTTATATACTTAGCTGCCTCTACAGTGGTCAGGGAATTTCTCCTGAAAATGTCGGGGAGAACCTGGAAAAGTCGGGGAATTTCAAAATAATAATTTGCTAGACACCCTGGAAACGCACCACAAGGCTGAACGCCATTTCAGTGAGCCATAGGTTCAGCACATGCACACTTCCACAAGCATTACGGCTTGTTGTAGTAAATACAAAAATACTTAGCAAGGTTTGTGTTGCTGATGGCGGCACACTCTTTTCGATTAATGACTCCTAGCATGGAGTATGCCTTTCGCTCCAACAGTGCAGCTCACTGTTGGAGCACTTACAAGTCTATCATCAGTCTTACGGCCAGGAATATCGCCGTCGTGGAACGTTTCTAGTACTGCTACGCTACTGCTGGACGTCTGCGGAGTTCTGGCGTTTCATCAATGGTGATGGAGAATGGACGTCCTTTCACCGCACATGGTGCCGTTGCGACGTCTTTTTAGTGAACCTCATGTAGGCATTTTTGGTAGAGCTGATCACTTGTCGGCATTGTGCGTGTAGCCGGGCACGTGCTTCGAAATAGGCCGCCAATGGGTTTGTCAGACCAGTACAGGAGAACGTGATTGCTACGCCAAACTGCGCCAAGGGCCTAACCCTGATACATCCTGCTACGTTTTGCCAAAATATGGGTAATCTGTTCCAAGCCTGTGCCAAAGGACCGATTTCGGTCGCCTTTCAGAACCGAAACTAAACTTGAGTACCGTAATTGAGCATGCGTGAGCTAGGTGGCACAAGCGGCCACTCGACACAAAGTACCCTGCATCAGTCACCCATCTGGTCTTGCATGGTTTTTCCTGCAGTCTCTCGTTTCACTCTCTCGTCGTCTCATGGGTCTCGTCTCACGTCTTTTTAAACTTTTTGTGGCGACGGATCCAAACGTGTGCGGACGCTCTGACGCTAGCGTGCCGGGTACCAGCCATGCCGTCATGCTGTGTAACAAAGCAACATTTTAGCACGACTTCAGCTTACTTTGTAAGCTGAAGCACTCGCTCTTGAAAGCAACTGCCGTGAAAAAAACTATTTGGTCCCTGCCTACCAGTCATCATGATCGCAAGACGGCGGGTGTTTCCATCCCCATGTCGCTGCAGGTATGGCGCTTTCTAAACTGAAACGTAAAGACCGCCGCAAGGTAATCAAGATTCATGTTCATGTTTAAGTCAGACGCTACTACAAAAATTTCTCTTTAACTCAAAGACTGCTGTGTCCAAGTATTGATTACCTAGGTTTCTCTCAGTGGGCTTTCTTTCGATAGAGACCCCGGTACGTGAAAAATCTGCCGCGAAAGAAAGTTGGTGAAGAGAAGTGAGCTAAAACAAAGAAGGCAATGTCTGCACGCTGATCCCGCACAGTGCGCTTGTTTGTCTCGAGTTCAGTCATTGCACAAAGCACTCCAAGAGCTTTTTGACCCTGGCTCGCGAGGTCTTGCATTGATGCGCTCAGGTTCTTTTTTTTCTGTGTGCTTAGCTTGTACCTCGTCTGCCGGTCTGGCAAGCACGCACCGCTGGACTGTTTTTTGTCGTATGCTGGAGAGTAACATTTTGCATACAATTTTGGGAACAAGTTGGCGGCGGAGCAGATTGGCATGGTTTCAGTTTCGATCGAACAGCCGTCTCCGCTCGCGCGACAAAGCGTGTGCAACTGCAAGCTGCCGAAGCTGCCCTCACGTGCATGCAAACATGATTGCATGACAAGAGGCACCAGCCGGGATGCTTGCAATCCATTGCTTTACGTTCGCTTACTTTTGACGAAAATGTGGCGCGTCGGGAACCAGTAAAACGGTGGCAAGCGGTTTCTCGGCATTGTTCGGCAATGTGTACAGCACTGTACACTTGTAAGATGTTTCACTGTCTCTTTGGAGACATTGAAAGTGGACATTCATTATTTGCCGAAGGCAAAGCGAGGCTTGCAGCAGCCTTGCAGAAAGTTTCGAATAGCAAAAAGAGAAGCACCCGCTAGTCATAATGCACCTTTTTCTTGTCTACAATTTCGCATTGCACTGCAGTAGTTACGTGTTTCATTAGTCGGAGACTGCTTCAATTTATTATATTATATAACTAGTCAACCTATTGCTGTGGTATTTACTACTAAGCTGGCCATTTCCAAATAAATTTTAATATGTGCAGTTTTTGTTCTTATTTATCTCTAGTGGGTACATATAAATATATACAGGTTGTTGTTTTTTTAGCTGCACCAAATTTTCAAAAAAAGGGAATGTGAGATAGAGTACTTTGAGCCCTGGGGAAGTGTTAGTGGCCATGGCGGCCTCCAGAAAAAGGGTGAAATTAGGTAATTAGTTTGCTAATTCACTAAAATGTTTTAACCAACTTTTTAATTTTTTTACTTGAGGGCACCTAATGCATTTAGAGGATTGAAGATCAACCGCAGTATGGTCTAGCCGTGTCGTCAAATATGGATAAAAAAATTCCTAGTGGGCGCTACGGGGTCGAGAAATGTCACTTTGGTAAATGGCGTCAAACCGAAACTAAACAGGAAAGAGTGCCGGTAAAGTTCTTGCTTCGCCCTTCCGGGCACGCGATTCGTCATTATCGCAGCCGGCTCGCCTAAGCAAGTGGAACCGGCCGTGATAATGACGAATCGCATGCCCGGAAGGGCGGAGCGATAACTCTACCGGCGCTCTTTCCTGTTCAGTTTCGGTTTGACGCCATTTACCAAAGTGACATTTCTCGACCCCGTAGTGCCTACTAGGAATTTTTTTATCCAAATTGGACGACACGGCCAGACCATACTGTGGCCGATCTTCAATCCTGTAAATGCATTAGGTGCCCTCAAGTGAAAAGTTAAAAAGTTAGTTAAAACATTTTAATTAATTAGCAATCTAATTACCTAATTTACCTTTTTTCTAGAGGCCGCCATGGCTACTAACATTTCCCCAGGGCTCAAATTACTCTATCTCACGTTCCCTTTCTTTTTGAAAATTTAATGCAGCTTAAAAAAAACACCCTGTGTGTATATATATATATATATATATTTATCTGAAGCATTGCAAAATGTGTAGTGTCATTGGCATTTCAGTTACATGTTGAAAGACTCCCTGGTGGTCTAACTTGACCATAATTTGTTTATTGCGGTGAGCAAAGTGCCCTTCGTTTGTCCATCACTTAAAACAAATCTTTTTATTTTTCTAAGAATATCTGCTCCAAAAGCCACTTTTGCTGCTCCGAAACACTGTTTTGGCTGCTCCAAAAGCCACATTTACTGCTAAAAAAAACATTGCTTTGGCTGCTCCAAAGGCCACTTTTCCTGCTCCAAAACACTGTTTTGGCTGCTCCGAAGGGTGCTCCAAATTGGTTTAGGCCAATCACATCACTGCATGGCAAAGAGGGGATCGGTGGTTCTTTTTTACAAATGTTTTCTGTCGGGTGATATATTATAAAGTTTGATTAACCTGCAAACATGATGCCAGACCTAACCTTACCGAAATTGGGTCTGGCAATTATTTCGCTCACTGTGAATGCCGGCCACTTCACCTAAATTTGCTTTTGCTCTTTCACAGCTGTGGTCGTGGGAGGCATTGACATGATGACCCAAGCGTTGACACTAGCCAAGAAGCCACATGTTGTAATCGGTAAGTTGTATTATTACCTTGATTCTGTGTCACATTTTATTGTCATGGATTTTTTCTATATTGAAAAGTTGACATACGTATATGGTTTCTGTGCTAATTATATGCCTTTAAAAGTAGTAGCAGAAAGGCTTACCCTGACAGCCAAACTAAAACTGAATTTCTCTAGTTCTAAACGGATTCTCACTCAAATAGAAATCACTGCACCATTAAAACCTTTTGAGCATTTCAAACCAGCATTGTTTTTCTAGACCTCATTCGTTATTGATGTCGTCGATTACGTCCTGATACTTGTGTTTCTTGCCAAGGTTCAACTTTTACTTTTCTGCTGACGACTGTCTTTATGTAATCTGCTTCTGCCATGCGTGTATCGCTTTGTCCCTTCTTTTGTTTTCTATGTACTTGATATGATCTCATTTTGGGATTGCTTCTAACCTACTTTGTTGTAGACCTTTCACCAAATCACCCACACACCAAGGAGGATGCGGGGAACGTAGGTACACGCACCGCACGTGCTCGCCTCACCGGAACGAAAGATTTTAAGGAGATCACAGAAATAAGGCGTCCGCAAAAATGCACATGCAAAGTGTGAGTTAGTTTTGGCTTTAAGAAAGTTACTGGCGGAGACGCCAGCATGTGCAGCGCATGTAACGTCACTCTTGTCATGCTCCCTAGTGCTGGGTAATTTTTGAGAAAGGCCAGTTTGCGCCATCACAAATCGTATGGCTGAGACGAGAAGTTAGTCAGCCCCAACGGGCGTCTGGTGTCTCGGCTGTAGACGAGAAATCTAGCCGGTGCAAAGCACCAGGCATGACCGTGCGTTGGTGCAACGTTCATCCAGATCGAAACGAACAGGTGTGCGGATTGAACCCAGGATCTCCGCGTTCTGCGGCGCGAGCCTTTCACTGCACGCGCTCTGAGCCGCGGTACGTCAACACGTTCAATCGCCGATCCCTCCCGTCGTTGGCACAATTCCTTTAAAAGCCGACGGGTCGACTCGGCTTTTGACTTTCCCGTCTTGGAATTGCGGCATTTGGTTGCAGCGACGCCGGGGCGCCTGGTGGACCACCTGGAGAACACGAAGGGGTTCAGCCTGAAGGCCCTCAAGTACCTGGTCATGGATGAGGCCGACCGGATCCTCAACATGGACTTCGAGGAGGAGGTGGACAAGATCCTCCGGGTCATCCCCCGGGAGAGGCACACATACCTCTACTCGGCCACCATGACCAAGAAGGTGAGTGGGAGACACCCCGGGGTGCCGCCGCAATCCGTGGCAGCACACAGAGCCAGACTTCTATGAGGGGGCACCGAAATCTAACCGGAGTGAATTTCTGGATGGCGGGTTGTTCGTAGTACCAGCTCCTGCCGACAGCGGCGCTTAGCCGCACCCCTACCGAGCCGGTCTGCCGACCGGCGTCGTCTGCCACAGTTCTAGCGGCATGTTGTGAAGCTTTTCCCCAAGCGCTTCAAAATCCTTCCTTGTTTTTTGTAAGGTCTAACTTGAGGGAACGGCGTGCGGCCGTGAAATTGTTTTTTCTTTTAGGGAAAACGGCGGCGGAAACTCTTGTAATGCTTCAGGCAGCCTGCAAAGAAGATGCTACGAAGAAATCGCGGATCTACTAGTGGTTTTCTTGCTTCAAGGCCGGTGAATTATTGATCGACGACCAACCTCATTCAGAGTGGCCCTCAACCTCCGCAACTGATGAAAACATTGAGAAAAATCGGGCATTGTTCACTCTGTGTTTGTTCCTTCAGATGAAACTGTTAATCGGGTGTTTTACCTGGGTGTTTCGCGACGCTTGTGCTACTCAGTGAGGCAGAAATGCCCCTAATTTGGAGCTTCAAAAGGACAAGGGACTGAAGATGATTGTGCGACCTGCGGAGACTTGAATTTTGGCGGCAGGTGCCAGAAGCAAGGTCATCAAGCATGCGGGCCAGAAACATCTCTCAATGTTTGGATCCACCTGCTGCTGCAAGGCACTGTTCTCAACAATAAAAGTGATGAAATCAAGACGGCGTCTGACCCTCGTGGGCAAAATCTAACTGAGCTACTCCGGAGTGCAACCACGTCATTCGAGCCAGACTTCAAGGTGTTTGCTTCATGAGTGGGGAAGCGCAATGCAGAGGCACAAGGAAGGATCGCTGCATGACTGACGTTCAACATGATCACCAGCTTTGTTGGACGAAATAGAAAAACTTGCCACGCCCCTTTTTTGTTGCAGTTCTTCACTAAAAAGGTTATTTTTTGGTGGCTCTTTGCATATACCTGTATGGCCTCCCCTGATAAAGTATTTTAAGTTTCAGTTCTTGCCCTAAAAAAAGGTTTAAAGCCCCCCCCCCTTCCCTCCTTCCCCCTCCCCTTTTCTTCCTTTCCTCTTCGATGTGGTTCTTGGTAGATTAGTGGTTTTGTTTGTGGCTCTTAGGCTGGATCAGCCTGGCCACCCCTGGTCTACTGAGCACAAACTGTTGACACCCAGCGGAGGAGGGTGACAAACTGACATAATTGTTAAAAGGTTGTTTCTTTTACAGTGTACAAACATTGGTGTAGTTATTTCCTACATATTAATATAAGCTGCTGTGTGCATTTTTTTTTTTCATTCGAAATTTGAGATTTTTGTGTTAAGGTCGGGCAGCAATGTTTAAAAATTAAACTGTGTTGAATTTTGCCAAAACTTCGAGGTTTGCCGAACCAGTCAAACCTCAAGGTTCAACACAAGTTTGCAACATCTTTAGTTGTGTGTGAAAACAAAAATAATTGATTGACTGTGGAAGTTGCACGCTAGCAAAGGATAATAGCAAATGCATACTGGCAACACTGTAAGACCAAAGACAACATTTATGTATTTTCACATTTTAAGTGGAAGGGGTGTTCGTAGTCACCAAGCTTTACCGCTTAGGGTATTACTGCAAATGACTGCCAGATTCACTGAGAAAAACCAAATTTTGTGTGAAGCCTAGGGTTGCATTCTAACACAATGGCAGCAACTTTTCATCGCACAGCATGCTTCACACTAATGGCCCCATTAGATTGAGTGGCCCAAACTCTCCAACCTGTAATACCACTCTTTGTAATCCTGTTACTTTTGTTTGGCTAACATTAACGCTGGCATAAGTAAACCAACAATGGGCTCCATTTGCGGTGGGAGATTGGTGGAACGTTGTAGATAGGTGTGATTGTTTATACAATTTGTGGGTTAGATGATTCAAGTAGCGATAAAATCTAGAGCAAAATCTAAACATGAGGGGTATGAAATTTTCAATGCTAGGTGGTGCAACCTACTGCCCGATACAAAGGGTGTAGCCAATACAATCCATCCATTCGTCTGACTCATTGCAGCACCCCTATGCTAGGGGCACTGCAAAAATTGTTTGTATTTTGCACACTTTTTCTAGACTTCAGCAGAATGTGTTCCAAATAACTGATGGGATGAGAAAGACCAGAAAGCTTTTGTGAGATGCAGTTTGGTCCTTGTTCTGTTCCCAGGTGCAAAAGCTTCAGCGTGCATCTCTCAAGGACCCAGTGAAGGTGGAGGTGTCCTCAAAGTACCAGACAGTCGAGAAACTGATGCAGTACTACCTCTTCATTCCCGCCAAGTTCAAGGTCGGTGCAGGTCACATTTACACGATGACAAGATGGCTCGCACATTTTTTTCATGTCGCATAAATAGACCATACATGGGAAAACAAACAAGCAGAAAAAACTTTTCGTCCTTTTGCCTTGCTTCCCGTCTCCTTTCATAAAATGTAAAAGGGGCTGCCTCATCTGGAAGACTTATATCATATCCACATTAAAAATAATTGCTTATTTTATGTTCTATTAGAAAAGAAAAAAAAAGCAATAATGTTGCCTACTTCCATAGTGAGAAAAGCGTGAGAAAGTTTTCTTACACAGATACTGAGTAGTTCATTCTACTGTGTTTAATTCTGGCTTTTCTTTCTCTTTATATTTCTTAATTTGTTGCATATGTTAGTAGTGTGTTTATAAAAGCATGCCAGTGTAATAACAGTGATCAAGTTTATGGTGAGAAATAATGCCACAGTATCGAGCTGGAACCAATGAATGAGCTATGGTTCAGAGTAATGCCACCTCGACCATTTTTTTGCCATTGTTGCCAGTGGTCACCAGCTTTCGCCATTGTGCCCGACGACAATGCAGGAAGTGCTTTCTGCCGTTCTGCTTGCTAAGGCAGTCTGCAATAGAGTGAACAATATTGCCAGTGTTTTGCCGATGGTTTATCTCAAACTCAACAGGCTGCACTTTTGGGTCATAACTGTTGCCAGCAGCCCCCCTTCTGGCTCTGAGCAATGGAACAGCAGCGTTCATGAGCCCCTAGCACGTAAACGAATGTTGCACGATGTGGATGGGCAAATGACCGTCGTGGCATTAGTCAAAGGGGGGAAAACAGTTCCGATACCTTGAGCGTAGTTTTCGATTTACCCTACTTTGAACCAGTGTAATAAATGAATCTAATGAGTGGGATAGTGTAAACCACTGTAAACCACATTTATTTGTGAATGAAAACAAAAATGTGTGTTATATCGATATAGTATGCAAATAAATCACATGCAACAGTTAATTTATTCACTTGGCTACCCCCCTTTTTTTTTGTGTCTTATTCCCACAAACTCTTCTGGAGCGCAGTGCTTCGTGCACTTCAAAGAGTGTTAAGGCTGGGGACGTAAAATAATTTAGAATATGTAAATGCCATACTGTATGCTCTGCTCTACCTTGCGACGGATTGTAGAGAATGCTACGAGCCATCAAAGCCCTTGGAATGCAACGTTAATGTCATGTGACCTTGGAGAGGAGTGCAGCAATGCACGGGGTTTGTGGCCACGCATACTCACAGTTCCGGATTGGCTGGAATGGCGGATAGTGTCCTCTGCAATTCATTGTAAGGCAAAACAGAGTGTCGTAGCTTATTGGTCATTTGCGGTTTGCTTGAACGAGGGGACGGGACTACACTCGAATACCGTCGGTCATTGTGATTTCGAAGGTATACTCATTTGACTTTTGTTTGCTCGGTTGCGTCGCTCAGGACGTGTACCTGGTTCATCTGCTGAACGAACTGGCGGGGAACTCCTTCATGGTGTTCTGCAGCACGTGCAGCAACACGCAGCGGACGGCCCTGCTGCTGCGTAACCTCGGATTCACCGCCATACCCCTGCACGGCCAGATGGGACAGGTGGGCTTTCTTCCGTGGCCTTCGCCGTTAATCACCGCCTAACTGGTCAATGGGGGACTTCAAACTTTTCTGTAGCAAAGGCGTGTATTGAGGCAAAGTTGAAGCATGCTTGTATTACCGGTGTGGGCTTTGGGTTACTGATATAAAGATTTTTATTTTTTGTTTAATGTATGGGTGCATCAGAGAAGGTGAGAGCTTCTCTAATGTTTAAACGATGCCATTTTTGCCCCAATTGGTCTTCCCCGTGCACATGGCAGTTGTAAAGGTAAATGGCAGGGAACAACAAAGGGAATGGTGCCTGTGTAGGGTTTGCAGCTTGTCTCTTGTCTTGCTGATGTGTATGCGAGTACTCTGTGAAGACGTTGCGTATTATAGGAAAGCAAGTTTCATGTGCTTCCAAAACGTAACAAACACGTTTCGTAATCATTGTAAATAGCGTTGTCTTGAGTGGGAGATGTCGCCACAGTGACTCTCGGCTTTCCTTGCGTTCAGGCCAAGCGTCTTGGTGCACTCAACAAGTTCAAGTCCAAGAACCGGTCAATCCTGATCGCCACTGATGTTGCCAGCAGGTTGGTGTTAAAGCTGCCTTCGCACTTTGTTTCATATAATGCAGAATTATTGTTTCAATGCCAGGAACACATCAACAAGGTGTTCCTGTGTAAGTTTACCGTAAAATACCGGGCAAGCGCCCACTCAAAATTTTGAGATAATCATGAGAAAATGGGGGATGGGCGCTTGTCCGGTCATCAATTCTAAATATCAATGTAGTGTGCATATTTTCTCAGATTTTACAAATTTGAGAATGGGCGCTTAATGTGGTATGGGTGGATGCACGGTATTCTATGGTATGTTTACAACTTATCCCAGCTGTAGAAGTTAGTTATTCTTAAAGTAGTACCTAAGGTAGAATTACTTTGGATAAAATGTAAGAGTTACAAATAGAGTATCTTTTTTCCAGATGCATCTAGTTACAGTTATTCATAAAATGACTACAGCTACTTGTAAGACATTCCAGAATACCGAGGTCTTCTTTGATTGCTGAGAAACAGTACAGGTTTCAGCATGAAAACGTTTTTTGCAGAGGTATTTTTTCTCTCTTTGTTAAAAGGGCACTGACAGATCAAAACCATATTTTTTTTTTTTTTATTGCTTGAAAGGATTGAAAACGGTGGCTGGACATTACCCTCAAAATTCGAAACTTGGAAATTTAGTATTTGTGATGTAAAGAAACAATTTCTAAATGTGGAATTCGAAGTTCCCGCACGATCCGCGCTAGGTGGAGTGAAGTCAACATTTGAGGGCTCCTTAGAGTTGAGTTTCTTTCGCACCTCCGCTCCGAAAGCTAGGAGGTGAGAGCGGAAGAAGGGCGCCGGCGTCGCGGGAACCACTGTACCAGGCAGGAAACCGGTTTCCTGCGTGAAAGCCGTGCTGCCTATCGCTTTGAGCAGACGACGGTGCCCCGGCTGTGTCACAATCGAAACTACGATACACAGACACCAAACCCAGTTTTGACCGTTTGACCATTTCCTTTTCGAAGTCTGAGAGGTCGTCGGGCGCCTAAAAAAGACCACTTTGTCCGATTCCCCTACTCACTGATCACCCTCTGCTACATGCGTCGAGTGCCGCCATGTTTTCCGAGGGAGGATAAAAATCCAGGAGGCGACATCACAACGGCGTTAAAAAACATGTTTTACGATTTCCGTTAATAAATGTTATAGAAATGTCGATTACAAAGCTTCTAAATTTTATGATTCTTGACGTCGCGAATCAAAAGAAGCGAGGAGGCGAAAAGCGGGAGAGGAAAGAGCCAAAAATAAAAAGGCGTGTGCACGGGTAAGAAAATGTCTTTTTCGCAATGCGTTTTTTTTTTTTTTTGTGTCTATGACTACAACGTGCATCGTTTTAGACAATAAAAAAAAATACGACCTTTGGAGTGTCAGTGCCCCTTTAAAAGCCCCTGCTTAATATTGTAGAACTTGATATTTAGGCAATATCGATATGAAGTTTAGTATGTCTTTGTCAGGTAATGTTGAGGAAAAAAACCAACCGAACAAATATGCAAAAAGTTAGTTCAGAAATGTTGCAGAGTTACATACAGTTAGTAAAATCTATTGCAACATAGAAAGCAGCTATAATTACTGAAATTGAAGCGATTGGTTGAATTCCCATACTTTTAACTGGTTTACAGCTTTGTAGCATATGCGCTCGATTCTGCACAACTGTTTTATCTTGGCTCGGAGTTAGCACAAGGCTCTAAACGTCTCGTACTTGAATAAAAGCAGCACGAAAAAAAAAAAACTTAGGGTGAGTCAAAGCAACCGGACTGACCAGGCACCACTGGGTCTGTCCAGTTTCTTTGACTCGTCCTTTGTTTTTACCGTGTTGTATTTTTTTTTATTCAAGATGCATCATCAACTAACCCAACTGTGTAACCCTTCTTGTACTTGTGCTTATACTCATTTTATTTTAAACTTTGTTTCCTTCTGTGCTTTGGCTCACAAGATGAACCTCTTCTGTTCCTTTTGTCACGCAGCTGTGAACAGAATAACTTCTGATCCGGCCTTTTAGGCGGGGCCAATGCAAAGTGTGCTCTCTTTTCGTACTACTAAACCCAATTCTCAAATTTCTATTTTTTTTTTTTTTTTTTTTTTTTTTTTTTTTTTTTTAGAGGTTTGGACATTCCACACGTGGACTGCGTGGTCAACTTCGACATCCCGACGCACTCCAAGGACTACATTCACCGTGTGGGCCGAACTGCGCGTGCGGGGAGGTCGGGAAAAGCGATAACCTTTGTGACCCAGTAAGTCCAAAGCAGCCTCGACGCCAGATTGTCTTCAGCACATCTTTTTTTTTCGCTGGGTAGCCCAGTTTCTAAACTTTGAAGATGATTTTCTGCAGCCTCTGTGGACCAAATTGAAACATAATATTGATATTCTTGATCCTGCAGGCCAAATGAAGAGCGTTTTTACTCAAATACAGAACCACTTCAGTTTCCCTTTAACTAGAGGTCTCTACTGGCAACACTGAAAAACTGATGCCAGCAGCAAGCACAGATTCACTGATTGTGCAGTGGAACCTGTTCCCAAACGATTGCAAAAAACTGATTGGTGGGAATCTAACACCGTCGAAGTTCACTTCAACGCTCGCCGAGTAGCTTGAAAAAAAAAAAAAAATGTATAGATTTTTATTTTATTTTTTTATTTATTTTTTTATACTGCCTGTGTGTGCCCTCCAGTGACATCACTTTACTGGAGTTGGTTTTGGCGTCGCCTTCATTTGCCGTTTTGTCGATAGTTATTCTGAATGTAGAAGTGCTGAACAGCGTGTCAGGAATGGTAAAGCCCGGCTATTCAGAGACCAGTCAGTTTGACTACCTCAGAATGTCGACAGAGTACCCCCTTACACTCATACCGGCAGCTGGAGTCATAATGATGTTGATTTGTTTTGGTGTTAATTAATTAGGGCTTGTGTTGTTGAAGGTATGACGTGGAGCTGTACCAGAGGATCGAGCACCTGATCGGCAAGAAGCTTCCCCTGTACCAGACGAGCGAAGAGGAAGTGATGGTCCTCATGGAGAGGGTGACCGAGGCACAGCGTTTTGCCAAGATGGTGAGGCGGCCATTTTGTTCTACCCTCCAGCTACGAAATCAACAGCTCTCATTGTGCTACGAAGCCCGCTCGTAACTGCCCCAAGTTGCAGCAGACTCCAGTTATAACAAATTACAGCTATGAGAAACTTCACTTATAACAAATACATATGAGAAGGCTACCAAATTTTGCCCAATCCGTAAGAGACCCAGTTATAGCAAACTACAGATATGACAAACTACAGTTATAATAAGCGGTACTTCCAGCACGCTGCACCTATAACAAACTACAGTTACAACAAATGTATAAGAAAGTCATAACGTTTTGTGTAAGGCTCGCTGTTTCTACCGTAAATTACCGAGCACCTTCCCATTCCACAATTTAGTTCCCTTCCCTCAAGTTTCTAATATTCGGAAGATACACAAAGGACATATTTTTACATATTGTTGACCTGAAGAGCGTTAGTCCCCCAGTTTTACATGGTCATCTCCAAATTTTGAGTGGGCACCTGCTCATGATTTTACAGTAGGCATTTGATTCTTCCATAGCAAATTGGAAATTATAAGGGCTTACAGCTTATTTGTGTGTGTGGGGTGTGTGTGTGGGGTGCAGTGCAGCAAGAGACCTACATACAACTTCGCTCTTCAGCAAGGTTGAAGATCTTTCCAGTTCTCTCCTCTTGTAAACTCTGGGGGAAGAGAAAAATGGGACTAACCTATTTTTAACTTTACTCTTTTGGGTGGAAAAATGAAGAAGGGGGAGAAGGCAGGAGAGAGAGGTAGAAATTAAAATTGTGCGTCGGATTTGAAGAAAAGGAAGTTGCGTAACAAGCCTCACATTTGTTGTCTGGAAGTTCTTCATTTCTCTTTTAGACTACAGTAAAACCTCGTTATAACAAAACGGGATATAACAAACTAATGGATATAACAAAGCAATCATAATTCCCCTTGCTTGCTAATAGTGGGAACAAATGGACATTGGCTATAACAAACTAATGGTTATAACGAAATAATTACGACCGCTCCTTCAACTTTGTTATAGCGAGGTTTTACTGTATGTACATTTTTAGACTAAACACAAGAAAGATTTTTGTTGTTCTTAGCATGGCTTGGTTTGGCATTGACTCGTCTCTCCCCTGGTCATTCGCACAGGAGCTCAAGGAGCAGGACGACAAGAAGAGGGGAGGGAAGAAGAGGAAGGGGGAGGAGGAGGACGAAGCGGACGACACCGAGCAGGCTCGTGGGGTGCACGACCGCATCGGGAAGCAGGGAAAGAAAGCGGGGGGCTTCAAGAAGAAGCGGAAATGAGACCCGTCGGTTCTCCCTGCCAGGAGGCGGCCGTCAATATAAAACAAGTATTGTACATAGCTCCCTTTCTGTCCTGCGCTTTTTTTTTCTCGGATCGTCGTACACTGCACAACACAACACGGTTAATGCGAGCATGGCATCGACACTTTTTTTTGTTTTTCTCACGCAGAGAAAAAGAAAAAAAAAGAAGGAAAAATGTGACAATTTTTGTCTATGCTTTGTCCAACTGCATTGAGCAGTGCACACCCAGGGTTTTCAGTTTCTTCGGTGCTTATCAAAAAGATGCCAATATCACTTTGACTAGTCAAGGGAAAAAAATGAATACCAGTAATTTGGTTGACCATTGGGCATTTATTTTCGTTTCATTCATTCCTCTTGTAACTAAATGCTACAAAGTTGATGTTAATGTAGATATTGCTCATGGCAACTCTGACACTCTGAGCATTGCAATTGCAAACAACAAAGAAAAAAGGCTGTTTTTCTTTTTTTTTTTTTAATTTAGCAGTGTATTTCCATTTCCACCACTGCATAACTCCTTTTTTTTTTATTTATATATCCTGGAGTTGAAGTCATATGAAGTAGATACCTAGAAACATTAATTCAATATCTGAAATAAGTATTAATTTATTGTGCTGTCAGAGGGAGTGGCACGTATCAAACTCTTTGATGTAGTTCACTCCTGTGGAAAGTGTCGCACTCCCTAGCTCAGCTTGCCTGGCGGATGCTGTAGCTTTCGCCCTTTGGGGTTATTATTTGTGATTTTGGTCAATTATGCGATAGAGCGTCGGTGAAGCGGCTGGTGGCTCATTCGCTGTTTGGGGCAATAATGTCGTTGCCCTATTGCGACGTAAAGAAATCGCCCATCCTAACTTTAGTATAAGAGAAGACAAATGAGAAGCCTGTGACAATGTCCACTTTTTAATTATTAATTCAATAATTGACCTTTGACTTCGAAGAATCTTCCCCAGAATCCCCAACAACACGAAATATGTTATCAATGCTACTTTATATTGAAAAAAACGTTTTGAAGCTATCCAAGATGGCTGCTGTGGGACTGGAGCCTTAGGACCATTTTGGATGGCTTCAAGGCAATTTTTTATTTCTGAAAAAAAATCTAGGACTCCAAAGTAGCTTTACCAAAAATATTCTCAATGTTGTTCTAGGTAGTAAGGTTAATTATTTAATTGAATAATTAATGTGGAGATATTGCCACGGGCTTCTCATTTTTCTCCTTTAACATTTTAATTATATTAAAGAAGTGGACGGGAGTTTATTTAGAAAATTTTGCTCTAATGGATGTTTTAAATAAGCAATTTGTACCACAAAACGTTATATTTTTTTTAACACATCAAAACAAAATTTCCCCCATAAAAATATGTAAGGTTTTTCACTAATTTCAAAAATTGCCACGTAATTACCGCTGCACGATCCTTTTGGGGCTGGATAACCCCGGAGCTTATC